>NW_027521275.1:0-101360 GCF_052094955.1 Ictidomys tridecemlineatus
AAAGTTTGATGACTGAGTGCATAAAGACTGTTGCAGAGAGCAGAGGTTGGAGACTCGGATGCAGAATAACTGTGAAGAGTGCAGTGTTTGGAGACTGGGGTGCAGAAGGACTGTTTCAGAGAGCAGTGGTTGGAGACTGAAGTGCAGAAGGACTGTTCATGAGTGCAGAGGTTCTAGACTTGGGTGTAGAAGTATTGTTACAGAGAGCAGAGTTTAGAGACTTGAGTGCAGATGGACAGTTGCAGAGAGTAGTGGTTTGAGATTGGGATGCAGAAGGACTGTTGCAGAGAGCAGAGGTTGGAGACTGGGGTGGAGAAGGACTGTTGCAGAGAGTAGAGATTTGAGATTGGGGTGGAAAAAGATTGTTGTAGATAGCAGATTTTGGAGACTCAGGTGCAGACGGACTGTTGCAGAGAGCAGAGGTTGCAGAGTGAGGTGCAGAAGGACTGTTACAGAGAACAGAGTTTAGAGATTGTGGTGCAAAACGACTGATACAGAAAGCAGAGGTTGGAGAATGGGTGCAGAAGGAACCTTACAGGGAAAAGAGGTTGAAGACCGCGGTACAGAAGAACTGATGTAGAGAACAAGGTTGGAGACTGGGGTTCAGAGGGACCATTGCAGAGAGTAGACGTTGGAGACTGGGGTGCCGAAGAATTTTTGCAGAGAGCAGACGTTAGAGACTGGGGTGCAGAAAGATTTTACAGAGAGCAAAGTTTGGAGACTGAGGTGCAGAAGGACTGTTGGAGAGAGCAGATGTTTGGAGACTGGGGTTCAGAAGGACTGTGCAGAGTGCAGTGTTTGGAGACTGGGGTGCACAAGAACTGTTGCAGAGAGCAGAGGTTGGAGACTGGGCTGCAGAAGGATTGTTAAAGAGAGCAGAGTTTGGAGACAGGTGTGCAGAAGGATATTACAGAGAGCAGAGGTTGGAGACTGCGGTGAGATAGGACTGTTGCAGAGAGCAGAGGTTGGAGACTGGGGTGCAGAAGGACTGTTAAAGAGAGCAGAGGTAGAAACCTGGGTGCAGAATGACGGATAGAGAAAGCAGAGTTTTGAGATTGAGTTGCAGTAGGACTGTTGCAGAGAGTAAAGGTTGGAGACTCGGGTGCAGAAGGACTGTGCAGAGTGCAGTGTTTGGAGACTGGGGTGAAGAAGCACTGTTGCAGAGAGCAGAGGTTGGAGACTGGGGTGCAGAAGAACTGTTACAGAGAGCGGAGGTAGAAGCCTCGGGTGCAGAATGACGGATACAGAAAGCAGAGTTTTGAGACTGGGGTGCACAAGGACCGTTACAGAGAATAGAGGTTGGAGACTGCGGAATAGAAAGACTGTTAAAGAGAGCAGAGTTTGGAGACAGGTGTGCAGAAGGATACTACAGACAGCAGAGGTTGGAGACTGCAGTGCAATAGGACTGTTGCAGAGAGCAGAGGTTGGAGACTGTAGTGCAGAAAGATCATTGCAGAGAGAAGATGTTGGAAACTGAGGTGCAGGAGGCCTGTTACAGAGAGCAGAGCTTGGAGACTGGGGTGCAGAAGGCTTGTAACATAGAGCAGAGTTTGGAGACTGGGTGGCAGATGGATTTTACAGAGAGCAGAGGTTGTTGACTGAGGTGCAGAAGGACTGTTACAGAGAGCAGAGGTTGGAGACGTGTCCAGAAAGATTGTTGTAGAGAGCAGAGTTTTCAGAAGGATGTTTAGAAGGACTGTTGAAGAGAACAGAGGTTGGAGACTTGGTTGCAAAAGGAATGTTACAGAGAGCAGAGGGTTGAGACTGGGGGTGCCAAAAGACTGTTTCAGAGACCAGAGGTTGGGGATTAGGGTTCAGAAGGACTGTTACAGAAAGCAGAGTTTGGAGACTGTGTTCAGAAATACTGTTACAGAAAGCAGAGATTGGAGACTGGTTTACAGAAGGATATTACAGAGAGCAGAGGTTGGAGACTGAGGTGCAGAAGGACTTTTACAGAGAGTAGATGTTGAAGACTCCAGTGCAGAAAGACCTTTGCAGTGTGTAGAGGTTGGAGACTGAGGTGCAGAAGGACTGTTGATAAGTGCAGAGGTTGGAGACATGAGTGTAGAAGGATTGTTACAGAGAGAAGTGTTAGAGAATTGAGTGCAGATGGAGATTTGCAGAGAGTAGAGGTTTGAGATTGGGATGCAGAAGGACTGTTGCAGAGAGCAGGGGTTGAAGACTGGGGTGAAGAAGGACTGTTGCAGAGAGTAGAGATTGGAGATTGGGGTGCTGAAGGACTGATGCAGAGAGCAGAGTTTGGAGACTGAAGTGCAGAAGGACTGTTATGGAGAGCAGAGGTTGGAGACTTGGGTGGAAAAAGACTGTTGTAGAGAGCAGGTTTTGGAGACTGGGGTACAGATGGACATTTGCAGAGAGCAGAGGTTGCAGAGTTAGGTGCAGAAGGACTGTTACAGAGAGCAGAGTTTGGAGACTGTGGTGCAGAAGGACTGATACAGTAAGCAGAGTTTGGAGAATGGGGTGCAGAAAGAACCATACAGAGAACAGAGGTTGAATACTGCGGTACAGAAGAACTGATGTAGAGAACAAGTTTGAAGACTGGGGTTCAGAGGGACCATTGCAGAGAGTAGATGTTGGAGACTGGGGTGCCGAATGATTTTTGCAGAGAGCGGACGTTAGAGACTGGGGTGCAGACGGATTTTACAGAGAGCAAAGTTTAGAGACTGAGATGCAGAAGGACTGTTGCAGAGAGCAGAGGTTGGAGATTGGAGTGCAGAAGGACTGTGCAGAGTGCAGTGTTTGAAGACTGGGGTGCAGAAGGACTGTTGCAGAGAGCAGAAGTAGAAGCCTGGGGTGCAGAACGACGGATACAGAAAGCAGAGTTTTGAGACTGGGGTGCAGAAGGATCGTTACAGAGAATAGAGGTTGGAGACTGCGGAATAGAAGGACTGTTAAAGAGAGCAGAGTTTGGAGACAGGTGTGCAGAAGGATATTACAGAGAGCAGAGATTGGAGACTGGGGTGCAGAAGGCCTGTAACATAGAGCAGAGGTTGGAGACTGTGGTGCAGAAGGATCGTTGCAGAGAAAAGAGTTTGGAGACTGAGGTGCAGGAGGCCTGTTACAGAGAGCAGAGATTGAAGACTGGGGTGCAGAAAGCCTGTAACATAGAACAGAGTTTGGAGACTGGGTGGCAGAAGGATCTTACAGAGAGCAGAGGTTGTTTACTGAGGTGCCGAATGATTGTTACAGAGAGCAGAGGTTGGAGACCGGTGTCCAGAAAGATCGTTGCAGAGAGCAGAGTTTTCAGAATGATGTTTAGAAGGACTGTTGAAGAGAACAGAGGTTGGAGACTTGGGTGCAAAAGGATCGTTACAGAGAGCAGAGGGTGGAGACTGGGGGTGCCAAAGGATTGTTTCAGAGAGCAGAGTTTGGAGATTTGGGTTCAGAAAGACTGTTACAGAGAGCAGAGTTTGGAGACTGGGTTCAGAAGTACTGTTACAGAAAGAAGAGATTGGAGACTGGTTTACAGAAGGATATTACAGAGAGCAGAGGTTGGAGACTGAGGTGCAGAAGGACTGTTACAGAGAGTAGATGTTGAAGACTGTGTTGCAGAAAGACCTTTGCAGAGAGCAGAGGTTGGAGACTGAGGTGCAGAAGGATGTTGATGATTGCAGAAGTTGAAGACTTGGGTGTAAAAGGATTGCTAAAGAGAGCAGAGTTTAGAGACTTGAGTGCAGATGGACAGTTGCAGAGAGTAGAGGTTTGAGATTGGGGTGCAGAAGGACTGTTGAAGAGAGCATAGGTTGGAGACTGGGGTGCAGAAGGACTGTTACAGAGAGCAGTGTTCGGAGACTGGGGTGCAGTAGGACAATTGCAAAGAGGAGAGGTTGCAGACTGAGGTGCAGAAGGACTGTTACAGAGAGCAGTGTTCGGAGACTGGGGTGCAGTAGGACTATTGCAGAGAGGAGAGGTTGCAGACTGAGGTGCAGAAGGTCTGTTAAGAGAGCAGAGTTTGGAGACTGTGGTGCAGAAGGACTGATACAAAAAGCAGAGGTTGCAAACTGGTTTGCAGAAGGACCCTTAAAAAAACAGAGTTTGGAGACTGTGGAACAGAAGGACTGTTACAGAGAGCAGAGTTTGGAGACTGGGGTTCAGAAGAAGTGTTGAAGAGAACAGAATTTGATGACTGTGGTGCAGAAGGATCATTGCAGAGACCAGAGTTTTGAGACTGGGGTGCAGAAGGACTGATACAGAAATCAGGGGTTGGAGACTGGGGTTCAGAAGGCCTAATACAAAAAGCAGAGTTTGGACACTGTGGTGTAGAAGGACTGTTACAGAGAGCAGAGTGTTAACACTGGGTTGCAGAAAGATGTTACAGAGAGCAGAGGTTGGAGACTGAGTTGAAGAAGGACAGTTACAGAGAGCAGATGTGGGAGACAGGGGTGCAGGACTGATACAGAGCAGAAGTTGGAGACTGAGGTAGAGAAGGACTGTTACAGAGTGCAGAGGTTTGAGACTATGGTGCAGAAGGATTATTGCAGAGAGCAGAGTTTTCAGACTGAGGTACAGAAAAACTTTTGCAGAGAGCAGATGTATGAGATTGAGGTGTACATGGACTGTTGCAGAGAGAAGTGGTTGGAGACTAGGGTGCAGATGGATCGTTGCAGAGAGCAGAGGTTGGAGACTGGGGTGCAGAAGTACTGATACAGAAATCAGAGATCAGAGACTCGGGTGCATAAGGCCTGATACAGAAAGCAGAGTTTGGACACTGTGGTGTAGAAGGACTGTTACAGAGAGGTGAGTTTGAATACTGGGTTGCAGAAGGATATTAAAGAGAGCAGAAAAAAAAAAGAGAGCAGAGGTTGGAGACTGAGGTGCAGAAGCACTGTTACAGACAGAAAAGTTTGGAGACTAAGGTTCAGATAAACTGTTGCAGAGAGCAGAGGTTGAAGACTGAGGTGCAGCAAAATTGTTACAGAGAGCAGAGGTTGAAGACTGGGGTGCAGAAGGACTGATACAGAAAGCAGAGGTTTGATACTCAGGTGCAGAAGGACCCTTACAGAGAGCACAGGTTGGAGACTAAGGTGAAGAAGGACTGTTGCAGAGAGCAGAGGTTGCAGACTGAGTTGCAAAAAGACTGTGACATCGGGCCGAGTTTCGAGACATTGGTGAAAAACGACTGATACAGAAAGCAGAGGTTTGATACTGGGGTGCATAAAGACCCTTACGGAGAACAGAGGCTGGAGACTGCGGTACAGAAGGACTATTACAGAGAGCACAGGTTGGAGACTGGGGTGCAGAAGAACTTTTGTAGAGAACAGAGGTTGGAACTGGGTTGCAGGAGGATCATTGGGGTGAGCAGAGTACGGAGACTGGGGTGTAGAAGGACTGTTGCAGAGAGCAGAAGTTGTAGACTGGGGTGTAGAAGGACTGTTGCAGAGAGCAGATGTTGGAGACTTGGGTGCAGAAAGACTGTTGCATAGAGCAGAGGTTGGAGACTGAGGTGCAGAAGGACGGTTAGAGAGACCAGACTTTGGAGACTGGGGTTCAGAAGGACTTTTACAGAGAGCAGACATTGGAGACTGGGGTGCAGAAGGATCGTTGCAGAGAGCAGAGTTTGGAGACTGGGTTTGTAGAAAGATCGTTTAAGAGAGCAGATTTTGGAGACTGTAATGCAGAAGGACTTTTACAGAGAGCAGAGGTTGAAGACGGGGGTGCAGTAGCTCATTTACACAGAGAACATTTTGGATACTGATGTACAGAAAAACTGATACAGAGAGCAAAATTTGGAGACTGGGGTGCAGAAGGAGTGTTTCAGAGAGCAGAGGTTGCAAACTGAAGTACAGAAGGACGCTTACAAAGACCAGAATTTGGAGACTGCGGTACAGAAGGACTGTTACAGAGAGCATAGGTTGGAGACTGGGGTGCAGAAGGACTGTTGCGGAGAGCAGAGGTTGGAGACTTGGGTTCAGAAGGCCTGTAACAGAGAGCAGTGCTTGGAAACTGAGGGGCAGAAGAATCGTTACTGAGAGCAGAGTTTGCAGACTGAGGTGCAGAAGGACTTTACAGAGAGCTGAGGTTGGAGACTGGGGTGCAGAAGCCCGGTTATAGAGAGCAGAGGTTTTAGACTGTGGTGGAGAAGGACTGCTGCAGAGAGTAGAGGTTGGAGACTGAGGTGCATAAGGATTGTTACAGATAGCAGAAGTTGGAGACTGGGGTGCAGAATACTGATACGGAAAGCAGAGCTTGATGACTGGGTTGCAGAAGGACTGTTGCAGAGAACATAGTTTGGAGACTGAGGTGAGGAACGACTGTTGCAGAGAGAAGATTTTAGAGACTGGGGTGCAGAAGGACTGTTGCAGAGAGCAGAGATTGTAGACTGGTGTGCAGAAGGACTATTGCAGAGAGCAGAGGTTGCAGACTGAGGTGCAAAAGGACTGTTACAAAGAGCAGAGTTTGGAGAATGTGGTGCTGATTGATACTGAAACCATGGTTGAAGACTGGGGTGCAGAAGGACCCTTACAGAGAACAGAGATTGGAGACTGTGGTACAGAATTACTGTTACAGAGAGCAGAGTTTGGAGACTGGGGTGCAGAATAATTGTTGTAGAGAACAGAGTTTGGAGACTGGTGTGCAGAAGGACCATTGCAAATAGCAGAGGTTTGAGATTGGGTTTCAGAAGGATTATACAGAGAGCAGAGTTTGGACACTGAGGTGAAGAAGCACTGTTGCAGAGAGCAGAGGTTGGCGATTTAGGCGCAGTAGGACTGTTGCAGAGAGCAGAGGTTAAAGTCTGAGGTTCAGAAGGACTGTTACAGAGAGTAGACTTTAGAGACGGGGTGCAGAAGAACTGATACAGAAAGCAGAGCTTGAAGACTGGGGTGAAAAGAAACCGTTACAGAGAGCAGAGGTTTGAGACTGAAGTACAAAAGGATGGTTCCAGAGAGCAAAGGTTGTAGACTGTGGTGGAAAAAGACTGTTGTAGAAAGCAGAGTTTGGAGACTGGGGTGCAGAAGGACTGTTGCAGAGAGCAGAGGTTGCAGAGTGAGGTGCAGAAGGACGGTTACAGAGAGCAGAGTTTGGAGACTGTGGTGCAGAAGGACTGATACAGGAAGCAGAGGTTTTACAATGGGGTGCAGAAGGAACCTTACAGAGAACAGAGGTTGAAGACTGCTGTACAGAAGAACTGATGTAGAGAACAAGGTTGGAGACTGGCGTGCAGAGGGACCATTGCAGAGAGTAGACGTTGGAGACTGTGGTGCCGAAAGATTTTTGCAGAGAGCAGACGTTAGAGACTGGGGTGCAGAAGGATTTTAAAAAGAGCAAAGTTTGGAAACTGAGGTGCAGAAGGACTGTTGCAGAGAGCAGAGGTTGGAGACTGGGGTGCAGAAGGAATGTGCAGAGTGCAGTGTTTGGAGACTGTGGTGCAGAAGGACTGTTGCAGAGAGCAGAGGTTGGAGACTGGGGTGCAGAAGGATTTTGCAAAGAGTAAAGTTTGATGACTGAGTGCATAAAGACTGTTGCAGAGAGCAGAGGTTGGAGACTCGGATGCAGAATAACTGTGAAGAGTGCAGTGTTTGGAGACTGGGGTGCAGAAGGACTGTTGCAGAGAGCAGTGGTTGGAGACTGAAGTGCAGAAGGACTGTTCATGAGTGCAGAGGTTCTAGACTTGGGTGTAGAAGTATTGTTACAGAGAGCAGAGTTTAGAGACTTGAGTGCAGATGGACAGTTGCAGAGAGTAGTGGTTTGAGATTGGGATGCAGAAGGACTGTTGCAGAGAGCAGAGGTTGGAGACTGGGGTGGAGAAGGACTGTTGCAGAGAGTAGAGATTTGAGATTGGGGTGGAAAAAGATTGTTGTAGATAGCAGATTTTGGAGACTCAGGTGCAGACGGACTGTTGCAGAGAGCAGAGGTTGCAGAGTGAGGTGCAGAAGGACTGTTACAGAGAACAGAGTTTAGAGATTGTGGTGCAAAACGACTGATACAGAAAGCAGAGGTTGGAGAATGGGGTGCAGAAGGAACCTTACAGGGAAAAGAGGTTGAAGACCGCGGTACAGAAGAACTGATGTAGAGAACAAGGTTGGAGACTGGGGTTCAGAGGGACCATTGCAGAGAGTAGACGTTGGAGACTGGGGTGCCGAAGAATTTTTGCAGAGAGCAGACGTTAGAGACTGGGGTGCAGAAAGATTTTACAGAGAGCAAAGTTTGGAGACTGAGGTGCAGAAGGACTGTTGGAGAGAGCAGATGTTGGAGACTGGGGTTCAGAAGGACTGTGCAGAGTGCAGTGTTTGGAGACTGGGGTGCACAAGAACTGTTGCAGAGAGCAGAGGTTGGAGACTGGGCTGCAGAAGGATTGTTAAAGAGAGCAGAGTTTGGAGACAGGTGTGCAGAAGGATATTACAGAGAGCAGAGGTTGGAGACTGCGGTGAGATAGGACTGTTGCAGAGAGCAGAGGTTGGAGACTGGGGTGCAGAAGGACTGTTAAAGAGAGCAGAGGTAGAAACCTGGGGTGCAGAATGACGGATAGAGAAAGCAGAGTTTTGAGATTGAGTTGCAGTAGGACTGTTGCAGAGAGCAAAGGTTGGAGACTCGGGTGCAGAAGGACTGTGCAGAGTGCAGTGTTTGGAGACTGGGGTGAAGAAGCACTGTTGCAGAGAGCAGAGGTTGGAGACTGGGGTGCAGAAGAACTGTTACAGAGAGCGGAGGTAGAAGCCTCGGGTGCAGAATGACGGATACAGAAAGCAGAGTTTTGAGACTGGGGTGCACAAGGACCGTTACAGAGAATAGAGGTTGGAGACTGCGGAATAGAAAGACTGTTAAAGAGAGCAGAGTTTGGAGACAGGTGTGCAGAAGGATACTACAGACAGCAGAGGTTGGAGACTGCAGTGCAATAGGACTGTTGCAGAGAGCAGAGGTTGGAGACTGTAGTGCAGAAAGATCATTGCAGAGAGAAGATGTTGGAAACTGAGGTGCAGGAGGCCTGTTACAGAGAGCAGAGCTTGGAGACTGGGGTGCAGAAGGCTTGTAACATAGAGCAGAGTTTGGAGACTGGGTGGCAGATGGATTTTACAGAGAGCAGAGGTTGTTGACTGAGGTGCAGAAGGACTGTTACAGAGAGCAGAGGTTGGAGACCGGTGTCCAGAAAGATTGTTGTAGAGAGCAGAGTTTTCAGAAGGATGTTTAGAAGGACTGTTGAAGAGAACAGAGGTTGGAGACTTGGTTGCAAAAGGAATGTTACAGAGAGCAGAGGGTTGAGACTGGGGGTGCCAAAAGACTGTTTCAGAGACCAGAGGTTGGGGATTAGGGTTCAGAAGGACTGTTACAGAAAGCAGAGTTTGGAGACTGTGTTCAGAAATACTGTTACAGAAAGCAGAGATTGGAGACTGGTTTACAGAAGGATATTACAGAGAGCAGAGGTTGGAGACTGAGGTGCAGAAGGACTTTTACAGAGAGTAGATGTTGAAGACTCCAGTGCAGAAAGACCTTTGCAGTGTGTAGAGGTTGGAGACTGAGGTGCAGAAGGACTGTTGATAAGTGCAGAGGTTGGAGACATGAGTGTAGAAGGATTGTTACAGAGAGAAGTGTTAGAGAATTGAGTGCAGATGGAGATTTGCAGAGAGTAGAGGTTTGAGATTGGGATGCAGAAGGACTGTTGCAGAGAGCAGGGGTTGAAGACTGGGGTGAAGAAGGACTGTTGCAGAGAGTAGAGATTGGAGATTGGGGTGCTGAAGGACTGATGCAGAGAGCAGAGTTTGGAGACTGAAGTGCAGAAGGACTGTTATGGAGAGCAGAGGTTGGAGACTTGGGTGGAAAAAGACTGTTGTAGAGAGCAGGTTTTGGAGACTGGGGTACAGATGGACATTTGCAGAGAGCAGAGGTTGCAGAGTTAGGTGCAGAAGGACTGTTACAGAGAGCAGAGTTTGGAGACTGTGGTGCAGAAGGACTGATACAGTAAGCAGAGTTTGGAGAATGGGGTGCAGAAAGAACCATACAGAGAACAGAGGTTGAATACTGCGGTACAGAAGAACTGATGTAGAGAACAAGTTTGAAGACTGGGGTTCAGAGGGACCATTGCAGAGAGTAGATGTTGGAGACTGGGGTGCCGAATGATTTTTGCAGAGAGCGGACGTTAGAGACTGGGGTGCAGACGGATTTTACAGAGAGCAAAGTTTAGAGACTGAGATGCAGAAGGACTGTTGCAGAGAGCAGAGGTTGGAGATTGGAGTGCAGAAGGACTGTGCAGAGTGCAGTGTTTGAAGACTGGGGTGCAGAAGGACTGTTGCAGAGAGCAGAAGTAGAAGCCTGGGGTGCAGAACGACGGATACAGAAAGCAGAGTTTTGAGACTGGGGTGCAGAAGGATCGTTACAGAGAATAGAGGTTGGAGACTGCGGAATAGAAGGACTGTTAAAGAGAGCAGAGTTTGGAGACAGGTGTGCAGAAGGATATTACAGAGAGCAGAGATTGGAGACTGGGGTGCAGAAGGCCTGTAACATAGAGCAGAGGTTGGAGACTGTGGTGCAGAAGGATCGTTGCAGAGAAAAGAGTTTGGAGACTGAGGTGCAGGAGGCCTGTTACAGAGAGCAGAGATTGAAGACTGGGGTGCAGAAAGCCTGTAACATAGAACAGAGTTTGGAGACTGGGTGGCAGAAGGATCTTACAGAGAGCAGAGGTTGTTTACTGAGGTGCCGAATGATTGTTACAGAGAGCAGAGGTTGGAGACCGGTGTCCAGAAAGATCGTTGCAGAGAGCAGAGTTTTCAGAATGATGTTTAGAAGGACTGTTGAAGAGAACAGAGGTTGGAGACTTGGGTGCAAAAGGATCGTTACAGAGAGCAGAGGGTGGAGACTGGGGGTGCCAAAGGATTGTTTCAGAGAGCAGAGTTTGGAGATTTGGGTTCAGAAAGACTGTTACAGAGAGCAGAGTTTGGAGACTGGGTTCAGAAGTACTGTTACAGAAAGAAGAGATTGGAGACTGGTTTACAGAAGGATATTACAGAGAGCAGAGGTTGGAGACTGAGGTGCAGAAGGACTGTTACAGAGAGTAGATGTTGAAGACTGTGTTGCAGAAAGACCTTTGCAGAGAGCAGAGGTTGGAGACTGAGGTGCAGAAGGATGTTGATGATTGCAGAAGTTGAAGACTTGGGTGTAAAAGGATTGCTAAAGAGAGCAGAGTTTAGAGACTTGAGTGCAGATGGACAGTTGCAGAGAGTAGAGGTTTGAGATTGGGGTGCAGAAGGACTGTTGAAGAGAGCATAGGTTGGAGACTGGGGTGCAGAAGGACTGTTACAGAGAGCAGTGTTCGGAGACTGGGGTGCAGTAGGACAATTGCAAAGAGGAGAGGTTGCAGACTGAGGTGCAGAAGGACTGTTACAGAGAGCAGTGTTCGGAGACTGGGGTGCAGTAGGACTATTGCAGAGAGGAGAGGTTGCAGACTGAGGTGAAGAAGGTCTGTTAAGAGAGCAGAGTTTGGAGACTGTGGTGCAGAAGGACTGATACAAAAAGCAGAGGTTGCAAACTGGTTTGCAGAAGGACCCTTAAAAAAACAGAGTTTGGAGACTGTGGAACAGAAGGACTGTTACAGAGAGCAGAGTTTGGAGACTGGGGTTCAGAAGAAGTGTTGAAGAGAACAGAATTTGATGACTGTGGTGCAGAAGGATCATTGCAGAGACCAGAGTTTTGAGACTGGGGTGCAGAAGGACTGATACAGAAATCAGGGGTTGGAGACTGGGGTTCAGAAGGCCTAATACAAAAAGCAGAGTTTGGACACTGTGGTGTAGAAGGACTGTTACAGAGAGCAGAGTGTTAACACTGGGTTGCAGAAAGATGTTACAGAGAGCAGAGGTTGGAGACTGAGTTGAAGAAGGACAGTTACAGAGAGCAGATGTGGGAGACAGGGGTGCAGGACTGATACAGAGCAGAAGTTGGAGACTGAGGTAGAGAAGGACTGTTACAGAGTGCAGAGGTTTGAGACTATGGTGCAGAAGGATTATTGCAGAGAGCAGAGTTTTCAGACTGAGGTACAGAAAAACTTTTGCAGAGAGCAGATGTATGAGATTGAGGTGTACATGGACTGTTGCAGAGAGAAGTGGTTGGAGACTAGGGTGCAGATGGATCGTTGCAGAGAGCAGAGGTTGGAGACTGGGGTGCAGAAGTACTGATACAGAAATCAGAGATCAGAGACTCGGGTGCATAAGGCCTGATACAGAAAGCAGAGTTTGGACACTGTGGTGTAGAAGGACTGTTACAGAGAGGTGAGTTTGAATACTGGGTTGCAGAAGGATATTAAAGAGAGCAGAAAAAAAAAGAGAGCAGAGGTTGGAGACTGAGGTGCAGAAGCACTGTTACAGACAGAAAAGTTTGGAGACTAAGGTTCAGATAAACTGTTGCAGAGAGCAGAGGTTGAAGACTGAGGTGCAGCAAAATTGTTACAGAGAGCAGAGGTTGAAGACTGGGGTGCAGAAGGACTGATACAGAAAGCAGAGGTTTGATACTCAGGTGCAGAAGGACCCTTACAGAGAGCACAGGTTGGAGACTAAGGTGAAGAAGGACTGTTGCAGAGAGCAGAGGTTGCAGACTGAGTTGCAAAAAGACTGTGACATCGGGCCGAGTTTCGAGACATTGGTGAAAAACGACTGATACAGAAAGCAGAGGTTTGATACTGGGGTGCATAAAGACCCTTACGGAGAACAGAGGCTGGAGACTGCGGTACAGAAGGACTATTACAGAGAGCACAGGTTGGAGACTGGGGTGCAGAAGAACTTTTGTAGAGAACAGAGGTTGGAACTGGGTTGCAGGAGGATCATTGGGGTGAGCAGAGTACGGAGACTGGGGTGTAGAAGGACTGTTGCAGAGAGCAGAAGTTGTAGACTGGGGTGTAGAAGGACTGTTGCAGAGAGCAGATGTTGGAGACTTGGGTGCAGAAAGACTGTTGCATAGAGCAGAGGTTGGAGACTGAGGTGCAGAAGGACGGTTAGAGAGACCAGACTTTGGAGACTGGGGTTCAGAAGGACTTTTACAGAGAGCAGACATTGGAGACTGGGGTGCAGAAGGATCGTTGCAGAGAGCAGAGTTTGGAGACTGGGTTTGTAGAAAGATCGTTTAAGAGAGCAGATTTTGGAGACTGTAATGCAGAAGGACTTTTACAGAGAGCAGAGGTTGAAGACGGGGGTGCAGTAGCTCATTTACACAGAGAACATTTTGGATACTGATGTACAGAAAAACTGATACAGAGAGCAAAATTTGGAGACTGGGGTGCAGAAGGAGTGTTTCAGAGAGCAGAGGTTGCAAACTGAAGTACAGAAGGACGCTTACAAAGACCAGAATTTGGAGACTGCGGTACAGAAGGACTGTTACAGAGAGCATAGGTTGGAGACTGGGGTGCAGAAGGACTGTTGCGGAGAGCAGAGGTTGGAGACTTGGGTTCAGAAGGCCTGTAACAGAGAGCAGTGCTTGGAAACTGAGGGGCAGAAGAATCGTTACTGAGAGCAGAGTTTGCAGACTGAGGTGCAGAAGGACTTTACAGAGAGCTGAGGTTGGAGACTGGGGTGCAGAAGCCCGGTTATAGAGAGCAGAGGTTTTAGACTGTGGTGGAGAAGGACTGCTGCAGAGAGTAGAGGTTGGAGACTGAGGTGCATAAGGATTGTTACAGATAGCAGAAGTTGGAGACTGGGGTGCAGAATACTGATACGGAAAGCAGAGCTTGATGACTGGGTTGCAGAAGGACTGTTGCAGAGAACATAGTTTGGAGACTGAGGTGAGGAACGACTGTTGCAGAGAGAAGATTTTAGAGACTGGGGTGCAGAAGGACTGTTGCAGAGAGCAGAGATTGTAGACTGGTGTGCAGAAGGACTATTGCAGAGAGCAGAGGTTGCAGACTGAGGTGCAAAAGGACTGTTACAAAGAGCAGAGTTTGGAGAATGTGGTGCTGATTGATACTGAAACCATGGTTGAAGACTGGGGTGCAGAAGGACCCTTACAGAGAACAGAGATTGGAGACTGTGGTACAGAATTACTGTTACAGAGAGCAGAGTTTGGAGACTGGGGTGCAGAATAATTGTTGTAGAGAACAGAGTTTGGAGACTGGTGTGCAGAAGGACCATTGCAAATAGCAGAGGTTTGAGATTGGGTTTCAGAAGGATTATACAGAGAGCAGAGTTTGGACACTGAGGTGAAGAAGCACTGTTGCAGAGAGCAGAGGTTGGCGATTTAGGCGCAGTAGGACTGTTGCAGAGAGCAGAGGTTAAAGTCTGAGGTTCAGAAGGACTGTTACAGAGAGTAGACTTTAGAGACGGGGTGCAGAAGAACTGATACAGAAAGCAGAGCTTGAAGACTGGGGTGAAAAGAAACCGTTACAGAGAGCAGAGGTTTGAGACTGAAGTACAAAAGGATGGTTCCAGAGAGCAAAGGTTGTAGACTGTGGTGGAAAAAGACTGTTGTAGAAAGCAGAGTTTGGAGACTGGGGTGCAGAAGGACTGTTGCAGAGAGCAGAGGTTGCAGAGTGAGGTGCAGAAGGACGGTTACAGAGAGCAGAGTTTGGAGACTGTGGTGCAGAAGGACTGATACAGGAAGCAGAGGTTTTACAATGGGGTGCAGAAGGAACCTTACAGAGAACAGAGGTTGAAGACTGCTGTACAGAAGAACTGATGTAGAGAACAAGGTTGGAGACTGGCGTGCAGAGGGACCATTGCAGAGAGTAGACGTTGGAGACTGTGGTGCCGAAAGATTTTTGCAGAGAGCAGACGTTAGAGACTGGGGTGCAGAAGGATTTTAAAAAGAGCAAAGTTTGGAAACTGAGGTGCAGAAGGACTGTTGCAGAGAGCAGAGGTTGGAGACTGGGGTGCAGAAGGAATGTGCAGAGTGCAGTGTTTGGAGACTGTGGTGCAGAAGGACTGTTGCAGAGAGCAGAGGTTGGAGACTGGGGTGCAGAAGGATTTTGCAAAGAGTAAAGTTTGATGACTGAGTGCATAAAGACTGTTGCAGAGAGCAGAGGTTGGAGACTCGGATGCAGAATAACTGTGAAGAGTGCAGTGTTTGGAGACTGGGGTGCAGAAGGACTGTTGCAGAGAGCAGTGGTTGGAGACTGAAGTGCAGAAGGACTGTTCATGAGTGCAGAGGTTCTAGACTTGGGTGTAGAAGTATTGTTACAGAGAGCAGAGTTTAGAGACTTGAGTGCAGATGGACAGTTGCAGAGAGTAGTGGTTTGAGATTGGGATGCAGAAGGACTGTTGCAGAGAGCAGAGGTTGGAGACTGGGGTGGAGAAGGACTGTTGCAGAGAGTAGAGATTTGAGATTGGGGTGGAAAAAGATTGTTGTAGATAGCAGATTTTGGAGACTCAGGTGCAGACGGACTGTTGCAGAGAGCAGAGGTTGCAGAGTGAGGTGCAGAAGGACTGTTACAGAGAACAGAGTTTAGAGATTGTGGTGCAAAACGACTGATACAGAAAGCAGAGGTTGGAGAATGGGGTGCAGAAGGAACCTTACAGGGAAAAGAGGTTGAAGACCGCGGTACAGAAGAACTGATGTAGAGAACAAGGTTGGAGACTGGGGTTCAGAGGGACCATTGCAGAGAGTAGACGTTGGAGACTGGGGTGCCGAAGAATTTTTGCAGAGAGCAGACGTTAGAGACTGGGGTGCAGAAAGATTTTACAGAGAGCAAAGTTTGGAGACTGAGGTGCAGAAGGACTGTTGGAGAGAGCAGATGTTGGAGACTGGGGTTCAGAAGGACTGTGCAGAGTGCAGTGTTTGGAGACTGGGGTGCACAAGAACTGTTGCAGAGAGCAGAGGTTGGAGACTGGGCTGCAGAAGGATTGTTAAAGAGAGCAGAGTTTGGAGACAGGTGTGCAGAAGGATATTACAGAGAGCAGAGGTTGGAGACTGCGGTGAGATAGGACTGTTGCAGAGAGCAGAGGTTGGAGACTGGGGTGCAGAAGGACTGTTAAAGAGAGCAGAGGTAGAAACCTGGGGTGCAGAATGACGGATAGAGAAAGCAGAGTTTTGAGATTGAGTTGCAGTAGGACTGTTGCAGAGAGCAAAGGTTGGAGACTCGGGTGCAGAAGGACTGTGCAGAGTGCAGTGTTTGGAGACTGGGGTGAAGAAGCACTGTTGCAGAGAGCAGAGGTTGGAGACTGGGGTGCAGAAGAACTGTTACAGAGAGCGGAGGTAGAAGCCTCGGGTGCAGAATGACGGATACAGAAAGCAGAGTTTTGAGACTGGGGTGCACAAGGACCGTTACAGAGAATAGAGGTTGGAGACTGCGGAATAGAAAGACTGTTAAAGAGAGCAGAGTTTGGAGACAGGTGTGCAGAAGGATACTACAGACAGCAGAGGTTGGAGACTGCAGTGCAATAGGACTGTTGCAGAGAGCAGAGGTTGGAGACTGTAGTGCAGAAAGATCATTGCAGAGAGAAGATGTTGGAAACTGAGGTGCAGGAGGCCTGTTACAGAGAGCAGAGCTTGGAGACTGGGGTGCAGAAGGCTTGTAACATAGAGCAGAGTTTGGAGACTGGGTGGCAGATGGATTTTACAGAGAGCAGAGGTTGTTGACTGAGGTGCAGAAGGACTGTTACAGAGAGCAGAGGTTGGAGACCGGTGTCCAGAAAGATTGTTGTAGAGAGCAGAGTTTTCAGAAGGATGTTTAGAAGGACTGTTGAAGAGAACAGAGGTTGGAGACTTGGTTGCAAAAGGAATGTTACAGAGAGCAGAGGGTTGAGACTGGGGGTGCCAAAAGACTGTTTCAGAGACCAGAGGTTGGGGATTAGGGTTCAGAAGGACTGTTACAGAAAGCAGAGTTTGGAGACTGTGTTCAGAAATACTGTTACAGAAAGCAGAGATTGGAGACTGGTTTACAGAAGGATATTACAGAGAGCAGAGGTTGGAGACTGAGGTGCAGAAGGACTTTTACAGAGAGTAGATGTTGAAGACTCCAGTGCAGAAAGACCTTTGCAGTGTGTAGAGGTTGGAGACTGAGGTGCAGAAGGACTGTTGATAAGTGCAGAGGTTGGAGACATGAGTGTAGAAGGATTGTTACAGAGAGAAGTGTTAGAGAATTGAGTGCAGATGGAGATTTGCAGAGAGTAGAGGTTTGAGATTGGGATGCAGAAGGACTGTTGCAGAGAGCAGGGGTTGAAGACTGGGGTGAAGAAGGACTGTTGCAGAGAGTAGAGATTGGAGATTGGGGTGCTGAAGGACTGATGCAGAGAGCAGAGTTTGGAGACTGAAGTGCAGAAGGACTGTTATGGAGAGCAGAGGTTGGAGACTTGGGTGGAAAAAGACTGTTGTAGAGAGCAGGTTTTGGAGACTGGGGTACAGATGGACATTTGCAGAGAGCAGAGGTTGCAGAGTTAGGTGCAGAAGGACTGTTACAGAGAGCAGAGTTTGGAGACTGTGGTGCAGAAGGACTGATACAGTAAGCAGAGTTTGGAGAATGGGGTGCAGAAAGAACCATACAGAGAACAGAGGTTGAATACTGCGGTACAGAAGAACTGATGTAGAGAACAAGTTTGAAGACTGGGGTTCAGAGGGACCATTGCAGAGAGTAGATGTTGGAGACTGGGGTGCCGAATGATTTTTGCAGAGAGCGGACGTTAGAGACTGGGGTGCAGACGGATTTTACAGAGAGCAAAGTTTAGAGACTGAGATGCAGAAGGACTGTTGCAGAGAGCAGAGGTTGGAGATTGGAGTGCAGAAGGACTGTGCAGAGTGCAGTGTTTGAAGACTGGGGTGCAGAAGGACTGTTGCAGAGAGCAGAAGTAGAAGCCTGGGGTGCAGAACGACGGATACAGAAAGCAGAGTTTTGAGACTGGGGTGCAGAAGGATCGTTACAGAGAATAGAGGTTGGAGACTGCGGAATAGAAGGACTGTTAAAGAGAGCAGAGTTTGGAGACAGGTGTGCAGAAGGATATTACAGAGAGCAGAGATTGGAGACTGGGGTGCAGAAGGCCTGTAACATAGAGCAGAGGTTGGAGACTGTGGTGCAGAAGGATCGTTGCAGAGAAAAGAGTTTGGAGACTGAGGTGCAGGAGGCCTGTTACAGAGAGCAGAGATTGAAGACTGGGGTGCAGAAAGCCTGTAACATAGAACAGAGTTTGGAGACTGGGTGGCAGAAGGATCTTACAGAGAGCAGAGGTTGTTTACTGAGGTGCCGAATGATTGTTACAGAGAGCAGAGGTTGGAGACCGGTGTCCAGAAAGATCGTTGCAGAGAGCAGAGTTTTCAGAATGATGTTTAGAAGGACTGTTGAAGAGAACAGAGGTTGGAGACTTGGGTGCAAAAGGATCGTTACAGAGAGCAGAGGGTGGAGACTGGGGGTGCCAAAGGATTGTTTCAGAGAGCAGAGTTTGGAGATTTGGGTTCAGAAAGACTGTTACAGAGAGCAGAGTTTGGAGACTGGGTTCAGAAGTACTGTTACAGAAAGAAGAGATTGGAGACTGGTTTACAGAAGGATATTACAGAGAGCAGAGGTTGGAGACTGAGGTGCAGAAGGACTGTTACAGAGAGTAGATGTTGAAGACTGTGTTGCAGAAAGACCTTTGCAGAGAGCAGAGGTTGGAGACTGAGGTGCAGAAGGATGTTGATGATTGCAGAAGTTGAAGACTTGGGTGTAAAAGGATTGCTAAAGAGAGCAGAGTTTAGAGACTTGAGTGCAGATGGACAGTTGCAGAGAGTAGAGGTTTGAGATTGGGGTGCAGAAGGACTGTTGAAGAGAGCATAGGTTGGAGACTGGGGTGCAGAAGGACTGTTACAGAGAGCAGTGTTCGGAGACTGGGGTGCAGTAGGACAATTGCAAAGAGGAGAGGTTGCAGACTGAGGTGCAGAAGGACTGTTACAGAGAGCAGTGTTCGGAGACTGGGGTGCAGTAGGACTATTGCAGAGAGGAGAGGTTGCAGACTGAGGTGCAGAAGGTCTGTTAAGAGAGCAGAGTTTGGAGACTGTGGTGCAGAAGGACTGATACAAAAAGCAGAGGTTGCAAACTGGTTTGCAGAAGGACCCTTAAAAAAACAGAGTTTGGAGACTGTGGAACAGAAGGACTGTTACAGAGAGCAGAGTTTGGAGACTGGGGTTCAGAAGAAGTGTTGAAGAGAACAGAATTTGATGACTGTGGTGCAGAAGGATCATTGCAGAGACCAGAGTTTTGAGACTGGGGTGCAGAAGGACTGATACAGAAATCAGGGGTTGGAGACTGGGGTTCAGAAGGCCTAATACAAAAAGCAGAGTTTGGACACTGTGGTGTAGAAGGACTGTTACAGAGAGCAGAGTGTTAACACTGGGTTGCAGAAAGATGTTACAGAGAGCAGAGGTTGGAGACTGAGTTGAAGAAGGACAGTTACAGAGAGCAGATGTGGGAGACAGGGGTGCAGGACTGATACAGAGCAGAAGTTGGAGACTGAGGTAGAGAAGGACTGTTACAGAGTGCAGAGGTTTGAGACTATGGTGCAGAAGGATTATTGCAGAGAGCAGAGTTTTCAGACTGAGGTACAGAAAAACTTTTGCAGAGAGCAGATGTATGAGATTGAGGTGTACATGGACTGTTGCAGAGAGAAGTGGTTGGAGACTAGGGTGCAGATGGATCGTTGCAGAGAGCAGAGGTTGGAGACTGGGGTGCAGAAGGCCTTTTACAGAGAGCAGAGTTTGGAGACTGAGGTGAAGAATGATTGTTACAGAGAGCAGAGTTTGGAGACTGGGTTGCAGAAGGCTCTTACAGAGAACAGAGGTTGAAGACTGAGGTGTAGAAGCACTGTTACAGAGAGTAGAGGTTGGAGACTCAGGTGCAGAAAGACCGTTGCAGAGAGCACATGTTGGAGACTGTGGTGCAGAAGGATTGTTACAGAGAGCAGAGGTTAGAGACATGAGTGCAGAAGAACCGATACAAAAGCAGAGGCTGGAGACTTGGATACAGAAGTACTCTTACAGAGAGCAGAGGCTGGAAAATGCAGTACAGAAGGACTGTTACTGAGAGCAGCAGTTGGTGACTGGGGTGGAGAAGGACTGTTGCACAGAGCAATGTTGGAGACTGGGTTGCAAAAGGACTGTTGCAGAGAGCGGAGGATGTAGACTGTGGTGCAGAAAGACTGTTGCAGAGAGCAGAGTTTGCAGACTGAGTTGCAGAAGAACTGTTACAGAGGGCAGAGTTTGGAGACTGTGGTGTAAAACGACTGATACAGATAGCAGAGGTTGGATACTGGAGTGCATAAGGATCCTTAAGGAGAACAGAGGTTCGAGACTGCGGTATAGAAGGACTCTTACCAAGAGCAGAGGTTGGAGACTGGGGTGCAGAATAACTGTTGTAGAGATCAGAGTTTGGAGACTGGGGTGCAGAAGGACCATTGCAGAAAGCAGAGTTTGAAGACTGGGTTTCAGAAGGATCTTACAGAGAGCAGAGTTAGAACACTGAGTTGCACAAGGACTGTTGCAGAGACCAGAGGTTGAAGATTGGGCGCAGTAGGACTGTTGTAGAGAACAGAGGTTGGAGACTGAGGTGCAGAGGGACTGTTACAGAGAGCAGAGTTTTGAAGACTTGGGTGAAGAATGACTCATACATAACGCAGAGTTTGAAGACTCGGGTGCAGAAGGACCGTTACAGAGAGCAGAGGTTGGAGACTGCAGTACAGAAGGACTGTTACAGAGAGCAGAGGTTGAAGATTGGGGTGCAGAAGGCCTGTTACAGAGAGGAAATGTTGGACACTGGGTTGAAGAAGGATCTTACAGAGAGCAGATGTTGGAGTCTGAGGTGCAGAAGGACTTTTGCAGAGAGTAGAGGTTTGAGACTGAGGCACAGAAGGATTATTACAGAGACCAGAGTATGGAGACTGGAGTGCAGAAAGACTTTTGCAGATAGCAGAGGTTGGAGACTGGTATGTAGAAGGACTGTTGCAGGGAAAATAATTTGGAGACTGGGGTGGTAAAGAAATGTTGCAGAGAGCAGATGTAGGAGACTGAGATTCAGAAGGACTGTCACAGAGAGAAGAGAATGGAGACTGGGGTGCAGAATAATTGTTACAGAGAACACACTTTGGAGACTGGGGTGCAGAAGGGCTGTTACAGATAGCAGAGTTTGGAGATTTGGTTGCAGAAGGATCTTTTGTAGAGCAGAGTTTGGAGACTGAGGTGCAGAAGGACTGTTACAGAGTGCATTTGTCGGAGTCTGGGGTGCACAACAATCATTGCAGACAGCAGAGTTTCCAGATTGAGGTGCAGAAGCACTGTTACAGAGAGCAGAGTTTGGAGACTGTGGTGCAGAAGGACTGTTGCAGATAGCATATCTTGGAAACTAGGGTTAAGAAGGACTGTTGCAGGGAGCAGGTGTTTGAGACTTGGGTGCAGAAGGACTTTTTCAGAGAGTAGAATTTGGGGACAAAGGTGCAGAAGGACTGTTGCAGATAGCAGAGGTTGGAGACTGCGGTACCGAAGGACTGATACAGAAAACATATGTTGGAGACTGAGGTGAAGAAGGACCATTACAGAGAGCAGAGTTTGGAGACTGCAATACAGTAGGACTGTTACAGAGAGCAGAGGTTTGAGACTGGTGTGCAGAAGAACTCTTGCAGAGAGCAGAGGTAGAAGTCTGAGAGCAGAGGTTGGAGACTGGGTAAAAAAGGGCTGTTACAGAGAGCAGAGTTTGGAGACTGGGTTGCAGAAGAATATTACGTAGAGCAGAGTTTGGAGACTGCGGTGCAGAAGGATTGTTACAGAGAGCAGAGATTGGCGACTGGGGTGCAGTAGAATTATTGCAGAGAGCAGTGTTGGAGATTGGTGTGCAGAAGGATCGTTGCAGAGAGCAGAGTTTGGAGATTGGTGTGCAGAAGGATCGTTGCAGGGAGCAGAAGTTGGAGACTTGGGTGCAAAAGGACAGTTGCAGAGAACAGATTTTCGAGACTGGGATGCAGAAGGACTGTTACACAGAGCAGAGGTTGAAGACTGGAGTGACGAAGGACTGTTGCAGAGAGCAGAGTTCGGAGACTTGGGTGCAGAAAAACTGTAATAGAGAGCAGAAGTTGGATACTGAGATACAGAAGGACTGTTACAGAGAGCAGAGTTTGGAGACTGGGGTGCAGAAGGACTGACACAGAAAGCAGAGGTTGGAGAATTGAGATGCAGAAGGACTGTTTCAGAGAGTAGATCTTAAATACTGGGTGCAGAAGAACTGTTGAATAGAGCAGAAGTTGGAGACTGGGGTGCAGAAGGATCTTACTGAGAGCAGAGGTTGGAGACTGAGGTGGAACAAGACTGTTACAGAGAGCAGAGTTTGGAGACTGGGGTGCAGAAGGCCTGTTAAATAGAGCAGAGGTTGACGACTGAGGTGCAGAAGGACTGTTACTGAGAGCAGATTTTGGAGACTGGGGTGCCAGACTGATACAGAAATCAGATGTTGGAGCCTGGGGTGCAGAATGATTGTTGCAGACAACAGAGGTTAGAGACTGGGTTGTAGAAGGACTGTTGCAGAGAGCAGAATTTGGAGACTTAGGTGCAGAAAGACTGTTACAGAGAGCAGAGTTTGGAGACTGGGGTTCAGAAAGACTGTTACAGAGATCAGAGGTTGGAGAATGGGATGCAGAAGGACTGTTTCAGAGAGTAGATCTTAAAGACTTGGGTGCAGAAGAACTGTTGCAGAGAGCAGAAGTTGGAGACTGGGGTGCAGAAGGATTGTTGTAGGGAGCAGATGTTGGAGACTGGGGTGAAGAAGGACTTTAACAGAGATTAGAATTTGGAGACTGGGATGCAGAAGGATCTTACAGAGAGCAGACTTTGGAGAGTGGGGTGCAGACGAATTGTTGCACAGAGCAGAGGTTGGAGACTGGGGTGCAGAAGGATTGTTACAGAGAGCAGAGTTTGGAGACTGGTTGGCAGAGGGATGTTATATAAAGCAGAGGTTGGAGACTGAGGTGCAGATGAAATGTTACCGAGAGCAATGGTTTGAGACTGGGGTGCAGAATGATTTTTGCAGAGAGCAGAGGTTGGAGACTGATATGATGAAGGACTCTTGCCGACTGCAGAGGTTGGAGAATGGGGTGCAGAAGGACCGTTGCAGAGAGCAGAGGTTGGAGACTGAGGTGCAGAAGGATTGTTACAGAGATCAGAGGTTGGAGACTGGGGTGAAGAAGGACTGTTATGGAGATCAGAGTTTAGAGACAGGGGTGCAGAAGGATCTTTCAGAGTGCAGAGGTTGGGACTGCGTTTCAGACGAACTGTTACACAAAGCAGAGGTTTGAGACTGGGGTGCATAAGGACTGTTACAGAGAGCAGAGTTTCGAGTCTTTGTTTCAGAAAGATCTTACATAAAGCAGAGGTTGGAGACTGAGGTCCAGAAGAAATGATACCCAGAGCAGAGTTTGCATACTGGGGTGCAGAAGGACTGTTGCCGAGACCAGAGGTTGGAGACTTTCGTGCAGAAGGACCGTTGCAGAGAGCAGAGGTTGGAGACTGGGGTTCAGAAAGACTGTTACAGAGAGCAGAGGTTGGAGAATAAGATGCAGAAGGATTGTTTCATAAATGTTCTTAAAGACTGGGGTGCAGAAGAACTGTTGCAGAGAGCAGAAGTTGGAGACTGGGGTGCAGAAGGATTGTTGCAGGAAGCAGATGTTGGAGACTGGGGTGAAGAAGGACTTTAACAGAGATCAGAGTTCGGAGATTGGGGTGCAGAAGGATCTTACAGAGAGCAGACTTTGGAGAGTGGGGTGCAGACGAATTGTTGCACAGAGCAGAGGTTGGAGACTGGGGTGCAGAAGGACTGTAACAGAGAGAAGAGTTTGGACACTGGGTGGCAGAAGGATTTTACATAAAGCAGAGGTTGGAGACTGAGGTGCAGAAGAAATGTTACCGAGAGCAATGGTTTGAGACTGGGGTGCAGAAGGATTTTTGCAGAGAGCAGAGTTTGGATACTGACATGCTGAAGGACTCTTGCAGACAACAGAGGTTGGAGAATGGGGTGCAGAAGGACCGTTGCAGAGAGCATATTTTGGAGACTGAGGTGCAGAAGGATTGTTACAGAGAGCAGAGGTTGAAGACTGGGGTGAAGAAGGACTGTTATGGAGATCAAAGTTTGGAGACTGGGGTGCAGAAGGATGTTTCAGAGTGCAGAGGTTGGGACTGCGTTTCAGACGAACTCTTACACAAAGCAGAGCTTTGAGACTGGGGTGCATAAGGACTGTTACAGAGAGGCAGAGTTTCGAGACTTTGTTGCAGAAAGATCTTACATAAAGCAGAGGTTGGATACTGAGGTGCAGAAGAAATGATACCCAGAGCAGAGTTTGGATACTGGGGTGCAGAAGGACTGTTGCCAAGACCAGAGGTTGGAGACTTTCATGCAGAAAGACCGTGGCAGAGAGCAGAGGTTTGAGACTGGGGTGGAGAAGGAATGTTACAGAAAGCAGAGTTTGGAAACTGGGGTGTAGAAGAATCTTACAGAGAGCAGAGGTTGGAGACTGGGGTCCAGAAAGACTGTTACAGAGAGCAGAGTTTAGAGACTGAGTTGCAGAAGGGACTGTTACAGAAAGCAGAGTTTAGAGACTTTGGTGCACAAAGATTTTTGCAGAGATCAGAGTTTTCAGACTGATGTACAGAAGGACTGTTGCAGAGAGCAGATGTTGGAGACTGGGTTGCAGAAGGATCGTTGCAGAGAGCAGAGTCTAGAGACTGGGGTGCAGTAGCACCATTGAGATGTCAGAGTTTGGGAACTGAGGTGTTGAAGGATTTTTACAGAGAACAGAATTTGGATACTGGGGTGCAGAAGGACTGTTTCAGAGAGCAGAGGTTGGAAACTGGGGTTTAGAAAGACTGTGGCAGGGAGCAGAAGTTGGAGACTGGGGTGTAGAAGGACTGTTACAGAGAGCATAGTTTGGAGACAGGGTTGCAGAAGGATCTTACTGAGAGCAGAGGTTGGAGACTGAGGTGGAACAAGACTGTTACAGAGGGAAGAGTTTGGAGACTGGGGTGGAGAACGATCGTTGCAGAGAACCGAGTTTTCAGACTTAGGTGCAGAAGGACTGTTGGAGATTACATAGGTTGGAGACTGGGATGCAGAAGGATCTTTGCAGAGAGCAGAGGATTGAGACTGGGGTTCAGAAGGACTGTAACAGAGAACAGAGTTTGGAGACTGGGGTGCAGAAGGACCATTGCAGAGAGCAGAGTTCAGAGACTGCGATACAGGTAAACTGTTACAGAAAGCAGAGGTTAGAGAATGGTTTATAGAAGAACTGTTTCAGAGTGCAGATGTTGGAGACTGGGGTCAGAAGAACTGTTGCTGAGAGCAGAGTTTAGAAACTGGGGTGCAGTAAAACTGTCGCAGAGTGCAGAGGTTGGAGACTGAGTTGCAGAAAGAATGTTACAGAGAGCAAAGTTTGGAGACTGGGGTGCAGAATTACTGATACAGAAAGCAGAGGTTGAGACTGGGGTGTAGAAGAACTGTTACAGAGAGCAAAGGTTGAAGACTGTAGTACAGAAGGACTGTTGCAGAGAGCAGAGGTTAGAGAATGGGGTGCAGAAGGAGTGTTACAGAGAGCAGAGGTTAGAGAATGGTGTGCAGAAGTATGGTTGCAGAGTTCAGAGGTTGGAGACAAAGGTGCAGAAGGACTGTTACAAAAAGCAGAGGTTGGAATCCGTGGTTCAGAAGGATTTATACAGAAAGCAGAGTTTTGAGCCTGGGGTGCAGAAGGACCGTTAGAGAGAGCAGAGGTTGGAGACTGCGGTACAGAAGGACTGTTACAGAGAGCAGTAGTTTGAGACTGGAAAGTAGAAGTACTGTTGCAATGAACAGATGTTGTAGACTGGGTTGCAGCAGGACCGTTGAGGAAAGCAGAGGTTGTAGACTGGATTGTAGAAGAATGATACAGAGAACAGAGTTTGGAAACTGGGGTGCAGAAGGACCTTACAGAGAACAGAGTTTGGAGACTGGGGTGCAGAAGGAGTGTTAAGGAGAGCAGATGTTGAAAACTTGGGTGCATAAGGATCGTTGAAGACAGCAGAGGTTGGAGACAGCGGTGCAGAAAAACAGTTACAGAGAGCAGAGGTGGAGTCTGGGGTGAGCAGAAGTTGGAGACTGAGTTGCAGAAGAATTGTTGAAGAGAGCAGAGGTGGAGACGGGGCTGCAGAAGGATCTTTACAGAGAGAAGAGCTGGGAGACTGCAGTTCAGAAGGACTGTTACAGAGAGCACAGGTTGGAGACTGGGGTGCAGAAGGAATGTTGCAGAAAGAAGTGGTTGGAGACTGGGGTGCAGAAGCCGTGTTTCAGAGAGCAGAGGTTGGAGATTGAGATGCAGAAGGATTGTAACACAGAGCAGACGTTGGAAACTGGGGTGAAGAATTATGATACAGAAAGCAGAGGTGTGAGACTGGGGTGCAGAAGGACCGTTACAGAGGGTAGAGGTTGCAGACTGGCGTGCAGAAGAACTGTTTCAGAGAGCAGAGTATTGAGGCTGATTTGCAGCAGGACTGTTACAGAGAGCAGAGTTTGGTGACTGAGGTGCAGAAGGACTGTTACAGAAAGCAGAGGTTGGAAATTGGGGTACAGAGGGACGGTTACAGAGAGCAGAGGTTGGCGACTGCGGTATAGAAAGACTGTAACAGAGAGCAGAGGTTTGAGAATATGGTACAGAAGGACTGTTAATGAGAACAGAGGTTGGAGACTGGGGTGCAGAAGGATTGTTCCAGAGAGCAGAGGTTGGAGACTGGGGTGCAGAAGGACTGTTACACAGAAAAGAGGTTGAAGACTGGGGTGTAGAAAGACTGTGGCAGAGAGCAGAGGCTGGAGACTTGGGTGAAGAAGGACTGTTGCCAAGATCAGAATTTAGGGACTGAGGTGCAGAAGGACTGTTGAGGAGAGGAGACGTTGGAGACTGGGTTGCAGAAGGATCGTTTCAGAGAGGATAGGTTGGAAACTGAGGTGCAAAAGGATCGTAGCAGAGAACAGCGTTTTAAGACTGAGGTGCAGAAGAACTGTTCCAGAGACCACAGGTTGGAGACTGGGGCACAGAAGGACTGTTGCAGAGAGCAGTGTTTGGAGACTGGGGTGCAGAAGTCTTGTTATAGAGAACAGACTTTGGAGACTGGGGTGCAGAAGGCCTGTTACGGAGAGGAGAGTTGGGAGAAGGGGTGCAGAAGGACTGGTAGAGAGGGCAGAGTTGGGAGACTGGGTTGCAGAAGGATCTTACAGAGAACAGAGGTTGGAGACTGAGGTGCAGAATGATTGTTGCAGAGACAAAAGTTTTGAGACTGGGGTGCAGAAGGCCTGTTACAGAGCACAGAGTTTGGAGACTGGGGTGCAGAAGGCCTGTTAAATAGAGCAGAGGTTGAAGACTGGGGTGCAGAAGGACAGTTATAAAAAGCAAAGTTAGGAGACTGGGTGGCAGAAGGATCTTACAGATTGCAGAGAGCAGAGGTTGTAGACGGAGGCGCAGAAAGCTTGTTAGAGAAAGAAGAGGTTGGAGACTGGGATCTAGAAGGACTGTAGCAGAGAGCAAAGGTTGGAGACTAAGGTGCACAGGGACAGTTACACATAGCACAGGTTGGAGACTGGGGTGCAGAAGGACTGATACAGAAAGCAGAGTTTGGAGACTCGGGTGTAGAAGTACCCTGACAGAGAGCAGATGTTGGCGAATGCAGTACAGAAAGACTGTTATAGAGAGCAGAGGTTGGAGACTGGGGTGCAGTAGGACTGTTGCAGAGAGCAGAGGTTGCAGACTGACTTGCAGAAGGACTGTTACAGAGAGAAGAGTTTTGAGACTGTGGTGCAAAACGACAGATACAGGAAGCAGAGGTTGGATATTGGGGTGCATAAGGACCCTTAAGGAGAACAGCAGTTGGAGACTGCGGTAGAGAAGGACGGTTACAGAGAGCAAAGGTTGGAACTGGGGTGCAAAAGAACTGATGTAGAGACCAGAGGTTGGAGATTGAAGTGCTGAAGGATCGTTGGGGCAAGCAGAGTATGGAGGCTGGGGTGTAGAAGGAATGTTCCAGAGAGCAGATTTTGGAGACTGGGGTGTAGAAGGACTATTTCACAGAGCAGATGTTAGAGACTTGGGTGCAGAAGGACTGTTGCATAGAGCAGAGTTTGGAGACTGAGGTACAGAAGGACTGTAAAAGAGAGCAGAGGTTGGAGACTGGGCTGCAGAAGGATTAATGCATAGAGCAGATTTTTCAGACTGAGGTACAGAAGAACTGTTGCAGAGAGCAGATTTTAGAGACTGGGGTTCAGAAGGACTGTTGCAGGGAGCAGAAGTTTGAGACTAGGGTGCAGAAGGATTGTTGCAGAGAGAAGCGGTTGGAGACTGGGGTGCAGAAAGATCCTTGGTGTGAGCAGAATATG
Organism: Ictidomys tridecemlineatus; assembly: GCF_052094955.1. NCBI lineage: Eukaryota > Metazoa > Chordata > Mammalia > Rodentia > Sciuridae > Ictidomys > Ictidomys tridecemlineatus. Next base: position 28,256 of record NW_027521275.1, read on the forward strand.
GAGACAGGGTTGTAGAAGGACTGCTGCAGAGAACAGAGGTTGGAGTCTGAGGTGCAGAAGGACCATTGCAGAAAACAGAGGTTGGAGACTGGGTTTCAGAAGGATCCTACAGAGAGCAGAGTTTGGACACTGAGGTTCAGAAGGACTGTTGCAGGGAGCAGAGGTTGGAGATTGGGGCGCAGAAGTACTTTTGCAGAGAACAGAGGTTGGATTCTGAGGTGCAGAACGACTTTTACAGAGAGCAGAGGTTGGAGACTTGTGTGCAGAATGACTGACACATAACGCAGAGTTTGGAGACTCTGGTGTAGAAGGACTGTTACAGAGAGCAGAGGTTGGAGACTGCAGTACAGAAGGACTTTTACAGAGAGCAGAGGTTTAAGACTGGGGTGCAGAGGGAGTGTTGCAGAGAGCAGAGTTTGGAGACTATGGTGCATAAAGACTGATTCAGAAAGCACAGGTTGAAGAATGGGGTGTAGAAGTACTGTTGCAGGGAGCAGAGTTTGGTAACTGAGTTGGAGAAGGACTGTTTCAGACAGCAGATATTGGAGACTGAAGTGCAGAAGGAATGTTGCAGAGAGCAGAAATTAGAGACTGGGGTGCATATGGACTATTGCAGAGAGCAGAGTTTGCAGACTGAGGTGCAGAAAGCCTGATACAGACAGCAGAGTTTTGAGAATGTGGTGCAAAAGGACTGATACAGAAAACAGAGGTTGGAGAATGTGGTGCAGAAGGACCCTTACAGAGAACAGAGTTTGGAGACTGAAGAACAGAAGGGCTGTTACAGAGAGCAGAGGTTGGAGTCTGGGGTGCAGAATGAATGATACATAACGCAGAGTTTGGAGACTCGGGTGCAGAAGGACCGTTACAGAGAGGAAAGGTTAGAGACTGGGTTGGAGAAGGACCCTTACAGAGAACAGAGGTTGAAGACTGCGGTACAGAAGAACTGTTGTTGAGAACAAGGTTGGAGACTCGGGTGCAGAGGGACCATTGCAGAGAGCAGTGCTTAAAGACTGCAGTACAGAAGGACTGTTACAAAGAGCAGAGGTTGGAGACTGAGGTGGAGAAGAACTGTTGGAGAGAGCAGAGATTGCAGAGTGAGTTGCAGAAAGACTGTTACAGACAATAGAGTTTGGATACTGTGGTGCAGAAGGACTGATGCAGAAAGCAGAGGTTGGAGACTGGGGTGAAGATGGACCCTTACAGAGAACAGAGGTTGAAGACTGCTGTACAGAAGAAGTGTTTTTGAAAACAAGGTTGGAGACTGGGGTACAGAAGGACCATTGCAGAGAGCAGAGTTTGGAGACTGGGGTACGGAATGATCTTACAGAGAGCAGAATTTTTAGACTGGGTTGCAGAAAGACTGTTGCAGAATAGACATTGTAGAGTGGGGTGCAGAAGGATCGTTGAAGAGAACAGAGTATTGAGACTGGGGTATAGAAGGACTGTTCCAGAGAGCAGAGGTTGGAGACTGGGGTGCAGAAGGACTGTTGCAGAGAGAAGTTGTTGAAGACTGAGGTGCAGAAGGACTGTTTCAGAGAGCAGAGTTTGGAGACTAGGGTGCATAAGGACTGATACAGAGAGCAGAGCTTGGAGACTGGGGTGCAGAAGGACTGATACCGAAAGCACAGGGAAAGACTGGGGTCAAGAAGGACCATTAGAGAAAGCAGAGGTACGAGACTGCAGTACAGAAGGACTGTTACAAAGAGCAGATGTTGAAGACTGTGGTACGGAAGGGCTGTTGCAGAGAACAGAAATTGGAAACTGGGGTGCATAATGACCATTGCTTAGAGCAGAGGTTGGAGACTGATGTGCAGAAGGACTGTTACAGAGAGTAGAGTTTGGAGACTTGGGTTCAGAAGGATCTTTCACAGAGCTGAGGTTGGGGACTGGGGTACAGAAGCACTGTTGCAGAGAGCAGAGTTCGGAGACTTTGGTGTAGAAGGATCGTTGCAGAGAGAAGAGGTTAAATTCTGTGGTTTAGAAGGATCATTGCAGAAAGCAGAAGATGGAGACTGAGGTGCAGAAGGACTGTTACAGAGAGCAGATTTCGGAGCATGGGGTGCAAGACTGATACAGAAATCAGATGTTGGAGCCTGGGGTGCAGAATGATTGTTGCAGACAGCAGAGGTTGAAGACTGGTTTGCAGAAGGACAGTTGCAGAGAGCAGAATTTGGAGACTTAGATGCAGAAGGACTGTTACAGAGAGCAGAGATTGGAGACTGGGATGCAGAAGGACTGTTGCAGAGAACAGAGGTTGAAGACTGGGGTGCAGAAGGATAGTCGAAGAGAGCAGAGTTGTCAGACTGAGGTGCAGAAAGATAAATGCAGAAAGCAGATGTTGAAGACTGGGGTGCAGAAGGGCTGTTGCAGAGAGCAGAAGTTAGAGACTTGTGTACAAAACGACTGTTTCAGAGAGGAGATGTTGGAGACTGGGGTGCAGAACGCCTGTTACAGAGAGCAGAGTTTGGAGAAAGGGTGCAGAAGGACTGTTACAGAGAGCACATTTTGGAGATTGGTTTACTAAAGTATTTTACAGAGAGTAGAGGTTGGAGACTGAGATGCAGAAGGACTGTTACAGAGAGTAAACGTTGGATACTGAGGTGCAGAAGGACAATTGCAGAAAGCAGAGGTTGAAGACTGAGGTGCAGAAGGACTGTTACTGAGAGCAGAGGTTGGAGACTGAGGTGAAGAAAGACTGATACAGAAAGCAGAGTTTTGAGACTGGGGTGCAGAAGGACTAGTACAGAGTGCAGAGTTTGGGGATTGCGGTGCAGAAGAACTGTTACAGAGAGCAGAGGTTAGAGACTGGGGTGCAGAAGGACTGTTGCAGAGAACAGAGTTTGGCAACTGAGGTGCAGAACGGCTTCTACAGGGAGCCGAGTTTGGAGACTGGGATGCAGAAGGACTGTTGCAAAGTACAGAGTTTGGAGACTGGGGTACAGAAGGATCGTGGAAGGTAGCAGAGATTTCAGAATGAGGTGCAGAAGGACAAATGCAGAGAGCAGAATTTGGAGACTGGGGTTCAGAAGGGCTGTTGCAGAGAGCAGAGCTTACAGACTTGTGTACAGAAGTACTGTTTCAGAGAGAAGATGTTAGAGACTGGGCTGCAGAACGCCGGTTACAGAGAGCAGAGTTTGGAGAAGGGGTGCAGAAGAACTGTTACAGAGAGCAGATTTTGGAGTTGGTTTGAAAAAGTATCTTACAGAGAGTAGAGTTTGGAGACTGATATGCAGATGGACTGTTACAGAGATTAGAAGTTGGATACTGAGGTGCAGAAGGACAATTGCAGAGAGCAGAGTTTGAAGACTGAGGTGCAGAAGGACTGTTACAGAGAGAAGAGTTTGGAGACTGAGGTGCAGAAGGACTGATACAGAAAGCAGAGTTTGGAGACCGGGGTGCAGAAGGACCATTACAGAGAGCAGGGGTTTGGGATCGCGGTCAAGAACTCTAACAGAGAGCAGAGGTTAGAGACTGGGGTGCAGAAGGACTTTTGCAGAGAACAGAGGTTGGCGATTGAGGTGCAGAACAGCTGCTACAGGGGGTAGAGTTTGGAGACTGGGATGCAGAAGGACTGTTTTAAAGAACAGATTTTGGAGACTGGGTTACAGAAGGACCGTTGCACAGAGAAGATGTTGGAGATTTGGATACAGAAGGCCTGTTAAAGAGAGAAAAAGTTGGAGACTGGGGTACATAAGGACTGTTACAGGAAGCAGAGTTTGGAGACTGAGTAGTATAAGGATCTTACAGAGAGCAGAGGTTGGAGAATGACGTGCAGAAGGAGTGTTACAGAAAGCATAGGTTGGAGACTGGCGTGCAGAAGGACTGTTACAGAGAGTAGATTTTGGAGACTTGGGTGCAGAAGGATCTTTCAGAGAGCTGAGGTTGGGGACTGCGGTACAGAATCACTGTTGCAGAGAGCAGAGATTTGAGACTTGGGTGCAGAAGGATCGTTGCAGAGAGAAGAGGTTAGAGTCTGTGGTTTAGAAGGATCATTGCAGAGAGCAGAGGTTGGAGACTGAGGTGCAGAAGGACTGTTACTGAGAGCAGATTTTGGAGACTGGGGTGCCAGACTGATACAGAAATCAGATGTTGGAGCCTGGGGTGGAGAATGATTGTTGCAGACAGCAGAGGTTGGAGACTGGGTTGCTGAAGGACTGTTGCAGAGAGCAGAATTTGGAGAATTAGGTGCAAAAAGACTGTTACAGAGAGCATATTTTGGAGACTGGGGTGCAAGACTGATACAGAAATCAGATGTTGGAGCTTGGGGTGCAGAATGATTGTTTCAGACAGCAGAGGTTGGAGACTGGGTTGCAGAAAGACTGTTGCAGAGAGCAGAATTTGGAGACTTAGGTGCGGAAGGACTGTTACAGAGAGAAAAGGTTGTAGACTGGGTTGCAGAAGAACTGTTGCAGAAAACAGAGGTTGAAGACTGGGGTACAAAAGGATCGTGGAAGATAGTAGAGATTTCAGAATGAGGTGCAGAAGGAAAAATTCAGAGAGCAGATGTTGGAGACTGGGATTCAGAAGTTCTGTTGCAGAGAGCAGAGGTTAGAGACTTGTGTACAGAAGGACTGTTTCAGAGAGGAGATGTATGAGACTGGGGTGCAGAACGCCTGTTACAGACAGCAGAGTTTGAAGAAGGGGTGCAGAAGGACTGTTACAGGGAGCAGATTTTGGAAATTGGTTTGAAAAAGTATCTTACAGAGAGTAGAGGTTGGAGACTGATGTGCAGAAGGACTGTTACAGAGAGTAGACTTTGGATACTGAGGTGCAGAAGGACAATTTCAGAGAGCTGAGGTTGAAGACTGAGGTGCAGAAGTACTGTTACAGAGAGCAGAGGTTGGAAACTGAGGTGCAGAGGACTGATACAGAAAGCAGAGTTTGGAGACTGGGGTGCAGAAGTACCATTACAGAGAGCAGAGTTTGGGGATTGCAGTGCAGAAGAACTGTTACAGAGAGCAGAGGTTAGAGACTGGGATGCAGAAGGACTGTTGCAGAGAACAGAGGTTGGCGATTGAGGTGCAGAATGGCTGCTACAGGGAGCAGAGTTTGGAGACTGGGATGCAGAAAGACTTTTGGAAAGAAGAGAGTTTAAAGACTGGGTTACAGAATGACCATTGCACAGAGTAGATGTTGGAGATTTGGATGTAGAAGGCCTGTTAAAGAGAGAAAAGGTTGGAGACTGGGGTTCATAAGGACTGTTCCAGGAAGCAGAGTTTGGAGACTGGGTAGAAAAAGGATCTTACAGACAGCAGAGGTTGGAGAATGACGTGCAGAAGGAGTGTTACAGAGAGCATAGCTTAGAGACTGGGGTGCAGAAAGACTTTTACAGAGAGTAGAGTTTGGAGACTTGGGTGCAGAAGGATCTTTCAGAGAACTGAGGTTGGGGACTGGGGTAAAGAATCACTGTTGCAAAGAGCAGAGATTGGACACTTGGGTGCAGAAGGATCATTGCAGAGAGCAGAGTTTGAAGACTGAGGTGCAGAAGGACTGTTACAGAGAGCAGAGGGTGGAGACTGGGGTCCAGAAGGACTGTTACAGAAATCAGATGTTGAAGTCTGGGGTGCAGAATGATTGTTGCAGATAGAAGACGTTGGAGTGTGTGGTTTAGAAGGATCGTTGCAGAGAGCAGAGGTTGGAGACTGGGTTGCAGAAGGACTGTTGCAGAGAGCAGAATTAGGAGACTTAGGTGCTGAAGGCCTGTTAAAGAGTGAAAAGGTTGGAGACTGGGGTGCATAAGGACTGTTACAGGAAGCAGAGTTTGGAGACTGGGTAGTAGAATGATCTTACAGAGAGCAGAGGTTGGAGAATGACGTGCAGAAGGAGTGTTACATAGAACAGAGTTTGGAGACTGGGGTGCAGAAGGATCGTTGCAGAGAGCAGAGTCTTCAGACTGAGGTGAAGAAGGACTATTGAAGACAGCTGATGTTGGAGACTGGGGTTCAGAAAGACTGCTGCAGAGAGGAGAGTTTAAACACTTGGGTGCAGAAGGATCGTACCAGAGAGCAAAAGTTGTAGACTGGGGTGCAGAAGGTCTGTTACAGAGAGTAGAATTTGGAGAAAGGGTGCAGTAGGACTGTTACAAAGAGCAGAGTTTGGAAATTGGGTTGCAGAAGGATCTTACAGACAGAAGATATTGGAGACTGAGGTGCAAAAGGAGCAAAAGGACTGTTACAGAAAGTAGAGGTTGGAGACTGAGGTGCAGAAAGGCCAATGCAGAGAGCAGAGTTTAGAGACTGAGGTGCAGAAGGACTGTTGAAGAGCAGAGGTTGGAGACTTGGGTGTAGAAGGAATGTTGCAGAGAGCAGAGGTTGTAGATTGGGGTTCAGAAGGACTGTTGCAAAGAGCAGAATTTCAAGACTAAAGTTCATAAGTGCTGTTACAGAGAGCCGAGGTTGGAGTCTTGAGTGCAGAAGGACTGATACAGAAAGCAGAGTTTGGAGTCTGGGTTGCAAAAGGACAGTTACAGAGAGCAGAGGTTGGAGACTGCAGTACAGAACTGTTACACAGAGCAGACGTTATAGAGTGGGGTGCAGAAGGACAGTTACAGAGAGCACAGTTTTGAGACTGGGGTGAAGAAGAAATGTTGCAGAGAGAAGAGTTTGGAGACTGGGGTGCACAAGGACTTTTGCAGAGAGCAGAGGTTGGAGCCTGAGGTGCACAAGGACTTTTGCAGAGAGCAGAGGTTGGAGCCTGAGGTGCAGAAGGCCAGTTGCAGAGAGCAGAGTTTGGAGAATGTGGAACAGAAGGACTTTTACAGAAAGTAGAGGTTGGAGACTGGGGTGCAGAAGGAATGTCACAGAGAGTAGAGTTTGGAAACTGGGTTGCAGAAGAATCTTATAGAGACTAGAGGTTGTAGACTCTGGTGCAGAAGGACTGATGCAGAGAGCAGACGTTTGAGACTGGGGTGCAGAAGGATCATTGCAGAGAGAAGAGTTTGGAGACTTAGGTGTAGAAGGACTGTTGCAGAGAGCAGAGGTCTGAGACTGGCGTGCAGAAGGACTGTTGAAGAGAGCAGAGATTGGAGACTGAGGTGCAGAAGGACTGTTACAGAGAGCAGAGGTTTGAAACTGGGGTGCAGAAGAACTGATACAGAAAGCAGAGTGTGGAGACTGGGGTGCAGAAGGACTTTTGCAAAGAGCAGAAGTTGGAGACTGGGGTGGAGAAGGAATGTTGTAGAGAGCAGATGTTTGAGACTGAGGTGCAGAAGGATTGTTACAGAGAGCAGATGTTGAAGCCTGAGGTGCAGAAGGACTGATACAGAAAGCAGAGTTTGGAGACTGGGTTGCAGAAGGACCGTTAGAGTGAGAAGTGTTTGGAAACTGCAGTACAGAAGGACCATTACAGAGAGTAGAGGTTGGAGACTAGGGTGGAGAAGGACTGTTGGAGAGATCCGATGTTTGAGACTTGGTGCAGAAGGACTGTTGAAGAGAGGAGGTTGAAAACTGGGGTGCAGAAGAACTGTTGCAAGGAGGAGAGGTTCGAGTTTGGGGTGCAGAGACTGTTGCAGAAAGCAGATGTTGGAGACTGGGTGGAAAAAAACTTTTGCAGAGAGAAGAATTTGGAGACTGAGGTGCAGAAGGACTGTTATAGAGAGCAGAGGTTAGAGACTTGAGTGCAGAAGGACTGATACAGAAAGTAAAGTTTGGAGACTGCGGTGCAGAAGTACCCTTACAGAGAGTAGAGGTTGGAGACTGGGGTGCAGAATAACTGTTGTAGAGAGCAGAGGTTGGAGACTGGGGAGCAGAAGGACCATTGCAGGAAGCAGAGTTTGGAGACTGGGTTTCGAAGGATCTTACAGAGAGCAGAGGTTGGAGTCTGAGGTGCAGAAGAATGTTACAGAGAGCATAGTTTGGAGACTGGGGTTCAGAAAAACTGATACAGAATGCAGAGTTTGGAGACTGGGGTGCAGAAGGACCATTACAGGGAGCAGAGGTTTGAGACTGCAGTACAGAAGGTCTGTTGCAGAGAGAAGCTTTTGGAGACTGGGTTGCAAAAGGAGTGTTGCAGAGAGCAAGGTTTAAGACCTTGCAGAAGGACTGTTGCAGAGAGAAGAGGTTGCAGAGTGACGTGCAGAAGGACTGTAACTGAGAGCAGAGTTTGGAGGCTGTAGTGCAGAACGACTGATACAGAAAGGAGAGGTTGGAGACTGGGGTGAAGAAGGACCCTTACAGAGAACAGAGTTTGAAGACTGTGGTACAGAAATTCTGTTTTGGAGAACAGAGTTTGGAGACTGGGGTGCAGAAGGACCGTTGCACATTGCAGAGGTGGGAGATTAGGGTGTAGTAGGCCTGTTAAAGAGAGAAAAGGTTTGAGACTGGGGTGCACAAGGACTTTTACAGTGAGCAGAGTTTGGAGACTGGGTAGTAGAAGGATCTTACAGAGAGCAGAGGTTTGAGACTGATGTTCAGAAGGATTGTTCCATAGAACAGAATTTGGAGACTGGGGTGCAGAAGGATCGTTGCAGAGAGCAGAGTATTCAGAATGAGGTGCAGAAGGACTATTGCAGACAGCTGATGTTCGAGACTGGGGTGTAGAAAGACTGTTGCAGAGAGAAGAGGTTAAAGACTTGGGTGCAGAATGATCATTCCAGAAAGCAGAGATTGTAGACTGGGGTGCAGAACGCCTGTTACAGATTTCAGAATTTTGAGAAGGGGTGCAGTAGGACTGTTACAGAGAGCAGAGTTTGTGGATTGGGTTGCAGAAGGATCTTACAGACAGCAGAGGTTGGAGACTGAGGTGCAAAAGGACTGTTACAGAGAGTAGAGTTTGGAGACTGAGGTGCAGAAAGACCAATTCAGAGAGCAGAGTTTGGAGACAGAGGTACAGAATTACTGTTGAAGAGCAGAGATTGGAGAGTTGGGTGTAGAAGGACTGTTGCAGAGAGCAGAAGTTGTAGATTGGTGTGCAGAAGGACTGTTGCAGAGAGCAGAATTTGAAGATTGAGTTTCATAAGTTCTGTTACAGAGAGCAGAGTTTGGAGACTTGAGTGAAGAAGGACTGATACAGAAAGCAGAGTTTAGAGTCTTGGGTGCAAGAGGAATAGTTACAGAGAGCAGAGGTTGGAAACTGCAGTACAGAAGGACTGTTACACAGAGCAGAGGTAGGAGACTGCGGTGCAGAAGGTCTCTTGCAGAGATCAGATTTTAGAGACAGGGGTTCAGAAGGACCCTTACAGAGAACAGAGGTTGGATACTGCGGTACAGGAGGACTGTTACAGGGATCAGAGTTTAGAGACTGGGGTGCAGAATTACTGTTGTAGAGAACAGAGTTTAGAGAGTGGGGTGCAGATGGACCATTGCAGATAGCAGAGGTTGGAAACTAGGTTTCAGAAGGATCATACAGAGAGCAGAGTTTGAACACTGAGGTGCAGAAGGACTGTTGCAAAGAGCAAAAGTTGGAGATTGGGGCGCAGTAGGATGGTTGCAGAAAGCAGAGTTTGGAGTCTGAGGTGCAGAAGGACTGTTAAAGAAAGCAGAGTTTAGAGACCGGGGTGCAGAAGGACTGATACAGAAAGCAGAGTTTGGAGACTGGGGTGCAGAAAAACCGTTACAGAGCGCAGAGGTTTGAGACTGAAGTACAGAAGGTCGGTTACAGAGAGCAGAAGTTGGAGACTGGGGTGGAAAAAGACTGTTGTAGAGAGTAGATTTTGGTGACTGTGGTGCAGATGGACTGTTGCAGAGAGCAGTGGTTGCAGAGTGAGGTACAAAAGGACTGTTACAGAGAGCAGAGTTTAGAGACTGTGGTGCAGAAGGACTGATACAGAAAGCAGAGTTTGGAGAATGGGGTGCTGAAGGAACCTTATAGAGAACAGAGTTTGAAGAGTGCAGTACAGAAGAACTGATGTAGAGAACAAGGTTGGAGACTGGGGTGCAGAGGGACCATTGCAGAGAGTAGACGTTGGAGACTGGGGTGCAGAAGGATTGTTGCAGAGAGCAAAGTTTGGAGACTGAGGTGCAAAAGGACTGTTGCAGAGAGCAGACGTTGGAGACTGGGGTGCAGAAGGACTGTGCAGAGTGCAGTATTTTTGAGACTGGGGTGCAGAAGGACTGTAGCAGAGAGCAGAGGTTGGAGACTGGGATGCAGAAGGATTGTTACAGAGAGCAAAGGTAGAAGCCTGGGGTTCAGAACGACGGAATCAGAAAGCAGAGTTTGAAGACTGGGGTGCATAAGGACCGTTACAGAGTATAGAGTTTGGAGACTGTGGAATAGAAGGACTGTTAAAGAGTGCAGATGTTGGAGAAAGGTGTGCAGAAAGATATTACAGAGAGCAGAGGTTGGAGACTGCGGTGCAATAGGAGTGTTGTCGAGAGGAGAGGTTGGAGACTGTGTTGCAGAAAGATCATTGCACAGAGAAGAGGTTGGAGACTGAGGTGCAGAAGGCCTGTTACAGAGAGCAGAGCTTGGAGAGTGGGGTTCAAAGGGCCTGTAACATAGAGCAGATTTGGAGACTGGGTGGCAGAAGGATCTTACAGAGAGCAGAGGTTGTTGACTGAGGTGCCAAAGGACTGTTATAGAGAGCAGAGGTTGGAGACTGGGGTCCAGAAAGATCGTTGCAGAGAGCAGAGTTTTCAGAATGATGTATAGAAGGACTGTTGAAGAGAACAGAGGTTGGAGACTTTGGTGCAAAAGGATCGTTACAGAGAGCAGAGGGTGGAGACTGGGGGTGCCAAAGACTGTTTCCGAGAGCAGAGGTTGGAGACATGGGTTCAGAAGGACTGTTACAGAGAGAAGAGTTTGGAGACTGAGGTTCAGATGGACCATTGCAGAGAGCAGAGGTTAAAGACTGACGTGCAGAAGGATTTTTACAGATAGCATAGGTTGGAGACTGGGGTGCAGAAGGACTGATACAGAAAGCAGAGGTTGGATACTGGGGTGCATAAAGACCCTTATGGAGAACAGAGGTTGGAGACTGCGGTTCAGAAGGACTGTTATAGAGAGCAGAGTTTGGAGACTGGGGTGCAGAAAATCTTTTGTAGAGAACAGAGGTTGGAACTGCGTTGGAGGAGGATCATTGGTGCGAGCACAGTATGGAGACTGGGTTGTAGAAGAACTGTTATAGAGAGCAGACATTGGAGACTGGGGTTCAGAAGGATCGTTGCAGAGAGCAGAGTTTGGAGACTGGGGTGTAGAAGGATCGTTAAAGAGAGCAGATTTTGGAGACTGTAATGCAGAAGGACTTTTACAGAGAGCAGAGGTTGAAGACGAGGGTGCAGTAGGACATTTGCAGAGAGAACATGTTGGAGACTGATGTGCAGAGAGCAACGTTTGGAGACTGGGGTGCAGAAGGAGTGTTTCAGAGAGCATAGGTTGCAGACTGAAGTACAGAAGGACACTTACAGAGACCAGAGTTTGGAGACTGCAGTACAGAAAGACTGTTACAGAGAGCAGAGGTTTGAGACTGGGGTGCAGAAGCCCGGTTACAGAGAGCAGATGTTTTAGTCTGGGATGGAGAAGGACTGCTGCAGAGAGTAGAGGTTGGAGACTGAGGTGCATAAGGAGTGATACAGATAGCAGAAGTTGGAGACTGGGGTGCAGAAGGACTGATACAGAAAGCAGAGCTTGATGACTGGGGTGCAGAAGGACTGTTGCAGAGAGCAGAAGTTGGAGATTGAGTTGGGGAAAGACTGTTGCAAAGAGAAGTTGTTAGAGACTGGGGTGCAGAAGGACTGTAACAGAGAACAGAGATAGTGTACTAGTATTCAGAAGGACTATTGCAGAGAGCAGAGGTTGCAGACTGAGGTGCAAAAGGACTGTTACAGAGAGCAAAGTTGGGAGAATGTGGTGCTGATGGACTGATACAGAAGGCAGAAGTTGGAGACTCGGGTGCAGAATAATTGTTGTAGAGAACAGAGTTTGGAGACTGGGGTGCAGAAGGACCATTGCAAATAGCAAAGGTTGGAGACTGGGTTTCAGAAGGATTATACAGATCACAGAGTTTGGACACTGAGGTGCAGAAGCACTGTTGCAGAGAGCAGATGTTGGCGATTGAGGCACAGTAGGACTGTTGCAGAGAGCAGAGGTTAAAGTATGAGGTTCAGAAGGACTGTTACAGAGAGCAGAGTTTAGACACGTGGTGCAGAAGGACTGATACAGAAACCAGATTTTGGAGACTTGGGTGCACTAGAACCGTTACAGAGAGCACAGGTTGGACACTGCAGTACAGAAGGATGGTTACAGAGATAAATGGTTGGAGACTGGAGTGGTAAAGGACTGTTGCAGAGAGCAGATTTTGGAGACTGGGGTGCAGAAGGACAGTTGCAGCGAGCAGAGGTTTAAGACTGGGGTGCAGAAGGACTCTTGCAGAGAGCAGAGGTGTCAGAGTGAGGTGCAGAAGCACTGATACAGAGAACAGAGTTTGGAGACTGTGGTGCAGAAGGACTGATACAGAAAGCAGAGGTTTGAGAAAGGGGTGCAGAAAGACCTTTACCAAGAGCAGAGTTTCAAGACTGATGTGCAGAAGGACTGTTACAGAGTGCAGTGTTTGGAGACTGGGTTGCAGAAGGACTGTTGCAGAGAGCAGAGGTTGGAGACTGGAGTGCAGAAGGGCTGTTACAGAGAGCAGAGGTTGGAAACTTGGGTGTAGAAGGACTGATACAGAAAGTAGAGGTTGGAGACTGGTGTGCAGAAGGACTGTTAAAAAGAGCAGATTTTTGAGACTGGTGTTCAGAATTACTGTTACATAGAGTAGAGGTTGGAAACTGGGGTGCAGAAGGATCTTACAGAGAGTAGAGGTTGGAGACTACGGTGCAGAAGGAGTGTTGCAGAGAGAAGAGGTTGGAGAAAGGGGTGTACAATGATCGTTGCAGAGAGAAGAGTTTTGAAACTGGGATGCAGAAGGCATGTTAAATAGAGCAGAGTTTGAAGAATGGGGTGCAGAAGGACCGCTACAGAGAGCAGAGGTTGGAAACTGGCTTGCAGAAGGCCTGTTACAGAGAGCAGAGTTTTGAGACTGTTTTGCAAAAGGACTGTTACAGAGAGCAGAGTTTTGAGACTGGGTTTCAGAAAGATCTTACAGAGAGCAGAGGTTGGAGACTGAGGTGCAGAAGAACTGTTGCAGAGAGCAGAGTTTGTAGAATAGGTTACAGAAGGACTGTTGCAAAGAGTAGATGTTGGAGACTGTTGTTCAGAAGGACTGTTTCAAAGAGCAGAGGTTGGAGACTGAGGTGCAGAAAGACTGTTACAGAGAGCAGGGGTTGGAGACTGTTGTGAAGAAGGACTGATAAAGAAAGCAGAGGTTGGAGATTGGGGTGCAAAAGTACCTTTACGGAGATCAGAGTTATGAGACTTCGGTACAGAAAAACTGTTCCAGAGACCAGAGTTTTGATATTGGAGAGCAGAAGGACTGTTGCAAAGGACAGAGGTTGGAGACTGGGGTGCAGCAGGACCGTTGCAGAAAGCAGAGGTTGGGGACTAGGGTTCAGAAGTAATTTTACAGAGAGCAGAGTTTGGAAACTGGGGTGCAGAAGGATCTTACAGAGAGCAGAGGTTGGAGATTGATGTGCAGTAGTATTCTCACAGAGAGCAGAGTTTGGAGACTGGGGTGCAGAAGTACTGTTTAAGAGATCAGATATTGGTAACTAGGGTTCAGAAGGACTGTTGCAGAGAGCAGAGTTGGAGACTGAGGTGCAGAAGGACTGTTACAAAGAGCAGAGTTTGGAGACTGGGTTCCTGAAGATTCTTACAGTGAGCAGAGGTTGGAGACTGAGGTTAAGGTGGACTGTTACAGACAGCAGTGGTTGGAGACTGGAGTGCAGAAGGATCTTGGAGAGGAGAGGTTTCAGACTGAGGTGCAGAAACACTGTTACAGAGAGCAGAGTTTGGAGACTGGAATCCAGACGGACTGTTACAGAGAGCACAGGTTGCAGACTGAGCTGCAGATGGATCTTGGAGAGCAGAGGATTCAGACTGAGGTGCATAAGGACTATTACAGAGAGCAGATTTTGTAGACTGGGTTGGAGAAGGATCCTACAGAGAGCAGATGTTGGAGTATGAGGTGCAGTAGGACTGTTACAGAGAGTAGAGGTTTGAGACTGAGGTGCAGAAGGAACGTATCAGAGTACAGAGCTTGGATACTGAGGTGCAGAAGAATTGTTATAGAGAGCAGAAGTTGGAGACTGGGGAGCAGAAGGACAGTAGCAGAGAGCAGAGTTTGGAGACTGGGGTGCAGAAGAACTTTTGTAGAAAGTAGACTTTTGAGACTGGGGTTCAGAAGGACTGTTGCATAGAGCAGAGGTTGGAGCCTGAGGTGCAGAAGTAGTCTTCCAGAGACCAGAGGTTGGAGACTGGGGTGCAGAAGGACTGATACAGAAAGCAGAGATTTGAGTCAGGGGTGCAGAAAGATCGTTACAGAGAGCAGAGGTTGGATACTGCAGTACAGGAGGACTTTTACAGAGAGCAGAGGTTGATGACTGGGGTGCAGAAGGACTGTAGAAGAGAGCAGATGTTGGTAACTAGGGTGCAGAAGGACTGTTGCAGAGAGCAGAGTTTTCAGACTCGGGTACAGAAGGACTGTTGCGGAGAGCAGATTTGGAGACTGGGGTGCAGAAGGATTGTTACAGAGAGAAGAGGTTCAAAACAGGAGTGCAGAAGGATCTTACAGAGATTAGAATTTGGAGACTGAGGTGCAGAAGAACTGTGTTAGAGATCAGAGGTTGGAGACTGGGGTGAAGTAGGATCATTGCAAAGAACAATGTTTGGAGACTGGGGTGCAGAAGGATCGTTGCAGAGAGCAGTGGTTGGAGACTGGGGTTCAGAAGGCCTGCTATAGAGAGCAGAGTTTTGAGACTGGCATGCAGAAGGCCTGTTACACAGAGGAGAGGTTGGAGACTGGGGAGCAGAATGACTGTTACAGAGAGCAGAGTTTGGAGACTGGGTTGCTGAAGGCACTTACAGAGAGCAGAGGTTTGAGCCTGAGGTGCAGGTGGACTGTTACAGAGAGCAGTGGTTGGAGACTGCGGTGCAGAAGAATCTTAGAGAGCAGAGGTTTCATACTGAGGTGCAGAAGTACTGTTACAGAGAGCAGAGGTTGGAGACTGAGGTGTAGAAGGACTGTTACAAAGAGCAGAGTTTAGAGACTGAGGTGCAGAAGGACTGTTACAGAAAAAAGAGGTTGGAAATAGAGGTGCAGAAGGACTGATTCAAAAAGCAGAGGTTGGAGACAGGGTTGTAGAAGGACCGTTACAAGAGCAGAGGTTCGAGACGGCGGTACATAAAGACTGTTACAGAGAGCAGATGTTGGAGACTGGGGAGCAGAAGGACTTTTACAAATGACAAAATTTGGAGACTGGGGTGCCGCAGGACCCTTGCAGAAAGAAGAGGTTGGAGACTGCGGTGTAGAAGGAGTGTTAGACGGAACAGATTTTGGAAACTTGAGTGCAAAAGATGTTACAGAGTGCAGAGTTTGGAGACTAAGGTGCAGAAGGACTGTTACAGAGAGCATAGTTTGATGACGTGGGTGCAGAAGAACTTATACAGAGAGCAGACTTTGGAGACTGGGTTTCAGATTGATCTTACAAAAAGCAGAGTTTGGAGACTGGAGTGCAAAAGGACTGTTGCAGAAAGCAGAGGTTGGAAATTGCGGTGCAGAAGGACCCTTACAGAGACCAGAGTTTGGAGACTTTGGTATAGAAAAACTGTTACAGAGCGCAGAGGTTGGAGACTGGGTGCAGAAGGAATGTTACAGAGAGCACAGGTTGGAGACTGAGATGCGAAAGGATAGATACAGAGAGCAGAGGTTTGAGACTGAGGTTTAGAAGGACTGATACAGAAAGCAGAGTTTGGAGACTGGGGTGCAGAAGGACCGTTACGGAGAACAGAGTTTGAAGACTGCGGTACAGAAGGACTGTTACAGAGAGCAGAGTTTGGAGACTGGGGTGGATAATGACTGTTGCCGATAGAAGATGTTGGAGACTGGGGTGCAGAAAGAATGTTGCAGAGAGCAGAGGATGGAGACTGGGGTTCACAAGGACTGTTGCAGAGAGCAGAGGTTGCAGACTGAGTTGCAGAAGGACTCTTACAGACTGCAGAGTTTGGAGACTGTGGTGCAAAACGACTTATACAGAAAGCAGAGGTTGGATACTTGGGTACATAAGGACCCTTATGGAGAACAGAGGTTGGAGAATGCGATACAGAAGGACTGGTACCGCGAGAAGAGTTTGGAGACTGGGGTGAAGAAGAACTGATGTAGAGAACGGAGTTTGGAGACTGGGGTGCAGATGGATCGTTGCGTCGAGCAGAGTATGGAGACTGGGGTATAGAAGGACTGTTGCAGAGAGCAGAGGTTGGAGACTGGAGTGCAGAAGGACTGTTACAGAGAGCAGAGTTTGGAGACTGGGGTGTCGAAGGACTGTTTCAGAGAGAAGATGTTGGAGACTTGGGTGCAGAAGGACTGTTGCATAGAGCAGAGATTGGACACTGAGGTACAGAAGGACTGTTACAGAGAGTAGAGGTTGGAGACTGGGTTGCAGATGGATTATTGCAGTGAGCAGAGTTTTCAGACTAAGGTACCGAAGAATTTTCCAGAGAGTAGACGTTGGAGACTGGGGTTCACAAGGACTGTTGCAGCGAGCAGAGATTTGAGACTGCGGTGCCAAAGGATCTTTGCAGAGAGCAGAGCTTGGAGACTGAGTTGCAGAAGGATCCTTGTGGAGAGCAGAGTTTTGAGACTGGGGTGCAGAAGGATCATTACAGAGAGCAGAGTTTGGAGACTGGCGTGCAGAAGGAATGTTGCAGAGAGCAGAGGATGTAGACTTGGGTGCAGAAGGACTGTTGCAGAAAGTAGAGGTTGGAGACTGAGGTGCAGAAAGACTGAGAGAGAAAGTAGATGTTGGAGACTGGGGTTCAGAAGGCTCATTACAGATAGCAGAGGTTGGAGAATCCGGTACAGAAGGATCGTTACAGAGAGCAGAGTTTGGAGACTGGGTTGCAAAAGACTGTTGCAGAGAGCAGAGGTTAAAGACTGAGGTGCAGAATTATTGTTACAAAGAGCAGAGTTTGGAGACTGGGTTGCAGAAGTACTCTTAAAGTGAGCAACGGTTGGAGACTGGTGTGCAGAAGGATCTTGCAGAGAGTAGAGTTTGGAGACTGGGGTGCAGAAGGACTGTTGTAGAGAGCAGATGTTGGAGACTGAGGTCCAGAAGGATCCTTGCAGAGAGTAGAGGTTGGAGACTGGGGTGCAGAAGGCCTTTTACAGAGAGAAGAGTTTGGAGACTGTGGTGCACAAGGCCTGTTACAGAGAGCAGAGGTTTTAGACTGGGGTGCAGAAGGACTGTTACAGAGAGCAAAGTTTTAAGACTGGGTTTCAGATGGGTCTTACAGAGAGATGATTTTGGAGACTAAGGTACAGAAGGACTCTTGCAGAGAGCAGACGTTGGAGACTGGGGTGCAGAAAAATCACTGGGGCAAGAAGAGTATAGAGACTGGGGTGTAGATGGACTGTTGCAGGGAGCAGAGGTTGGAGTCTGGGGTGTAGAAGGACTGTTTCAGAGAGCAGATGTTGGAGACTTGTGTTCAGAAGGAGTGTTTCATAGAGCAGAGATTGTCGACTGAGGTACAGAAGGACTGTTACAGAGAGCAGAGTTTGGAGACTGGGGTGCAGATGGATTATTGCAGAGAGCAGAGTTTTCACACTGAGGGACAGATGAACTTTTGCAGAGAGAAGATGTTGGAGACTGGGGTTCACAAGGACTGTTGCAGAGAGCAGAGGTTGGAGACTGGTGTGCAGAAGGATCTTTGCAGAGAGCAGAGGTTGGAGAATGAGGTGCAGAAAAAGCGTTGCAGAAAACACAAGGTGGAGACTGGGGTGCAGAAGGAATATTGTAGAGAGCAGTATTTGGAGACTTGGGTGCATAAGGACTGTTGAAGAAAGCAGAGGTTGGAGACTGAGGCGCAGAAAGACTGTTACATTGAGCAGAGGTTTCAGGCTGGGTTGCAGAAGGACTGTTTCAGCTAGCAGATGTTTGAGACTGGGGTGCAGAAGGATCGTTGCAGAGAGCAGAGGTTGGAGGCTGAGGTGAAGAAGGATCATTGCAGAGAGCAGAGGTTCGAGACTGGTGTGCAGAAGGATGGTTACAGAGAGCAGAGTTTGAAGACTGGGGTGTAGAAGGACTTTTAAAGGCAGCACAGTTTGGAGACTTGGGTGTAGAAAGAATGTTGCGGAGAGCAGATGTTGGAAATTTGTTTGCAGAAGGACTGTTGCAGAAAGCAGAGGTTGGAGACTGAGGTGCAGAAGGACTGTTGCAGAGAGCAGAGGTTAAAGAATAGGTTACAGAAGGACTGTTACAGAGAGGAGACGTTGGAGACTGGGTTTCAGAAGGATCTTACAGAGAAAAGAGTTTGGAGACTGAGGTGCAGAAGGACTGTTACAGAGAGCGAAGGTTTGAGACTTAGGTGCAGAAGGATCCTTACAGACAGCAGAGGTTGGAGACTAGGGTGTAGACGGACTTTTACAGAGAGCAATGGTTTGATACTGGGGTGCAGAATGAATGTTGCAGAGAGCAGAGGTTGAAGACTGAGGTTCCGAAGGAATGTTGCTGAGAATAGAGGTTGGAGATTGGCATGCAGAAGGACTGTTGCAGAGAGCAGAGGTTTTATACTGCGATGTAGAAGGACTGTTGCAGAGAGTAGAGTTTGGAAATTGGGGTCTATAAAGAGTGTAGCAGAGAGCAGAGGTTGGTGACTAAGGTGCAGAAGTACAGTTACACAGAGCACAGTTTGGATACTGGGGTGCAGAAAGACTGATACAGAAAGCAGAGGTTGGAGACTCGGGTGCAGAAGTACCCTTACCGAGAGCAGAGTTTGGAGAATGTAGTACAGATGGACTGTTACAGAGAGCAGAGATTGGAGACTGGCGTGGAGAATGACTGTTGCAGAGAGCAGATGTTGGAGACTGGGGTGCAAAAGGACTGTTGTAGAAAGTAGAGGATGGAGACTGGGGTGCAGAAGGACTATTTCAGAGAGCAGATGTTGTAGACTGAGTTGCAGAAGGACTGTTAGTGAGGGAAGAGTTTGGAGAAGGTGGTTCAAAACGACTGATACAGAAAGCAGAGGTTGGATACTGGGGTACATAGGACCTTTACAGAGAACATAGGTTGGAGACGGTGGTACAGAAAGACTGTTACAGAAGGCCGAGGTTTGAGACTGGGATGCAGAAGGACTGTTACAGAGAGCCGAGTTTGCAGACTGGGTTTCAGAAGGGTCTTACAGAGATATTAGTTTGGAGACTGAGGTACAGAAAAACTGTTTTGAGAGCAGACGTTGGAGACTGGGGTGCAGAAGGATCGTTGGGGCGAGCAGAGTATAGAGACTTGGGTGTAGATCGACTGTTGCAGAGAGCAGAGGTTGGAGTCTGGGTTGTAGAAGGACTGTTTCAGAGAGCAGATGTTTGAAACTTGTGTGCAGAAGGACTGTTTCATAGAGCAGAGATTGGAGACTGAGGTAACGATGGACTGTTACAGAGAGCAGAGTTTGGAGACTGGGGTGCAGATGGATTATTGCAGAGAGCACAGTTATCAGACTGAGGTACAGAAGAACTTTTACAGAGAGAAGATGTTAAAGACTGGGGTTCACAAAAAATTTTCAGAGAGCAGAGTTTGAAAACTGGTGTGCAGAAGGATCTTTACAGAGAGCAGAGGTGGGAGAATGAGGTGCAGAAAGATCTTTGCAGAAAGCACAGGTTGGAGACTGGGGTGCAGAAGGAATGTTGTAGAGAGCAGTATTTGGAGACTTGAGTGCAGAAGGACTGTTGTAGAAAGCAGAGTTTGGAGACTGAGGTGCAGAAAGACTGTTACATTGAGCAGAGGTTAGAGACTGGGGTGCAGAAGGACTGAGAGAGAAAGCAGATGTTGGAGACTGGGGTGCAGAAGGACCGTTACAGAGGGCAATACTTGGAGAATCCGATACAGAAGGACAGTTACAGCGAGCAGAGTTTGGAGACTGGTGTGCAGAAAGATCTTACAGAGAGCAGATGTTGGAGACTTGTGTGCAAAAGGACTGTTGTAGAGAGCAGAGGTTAAAGACTTGGGTGAAGAATATCGTTGCAGAGTGTAGAAGTTGGAGACTGAAGTTCTGAAGGCCTCTTAAAGAGAGCAGAATTGGAGACTGGGATACAGAAGGCCTATTACAGAGAGCAGAGATTAAAGACTGGATGCAGAAGGACTCTTACAGACAGTAGAGTTTGAATACTGGGTTTCCGAAGGATTTTACATAGAGCACAGTTTGGAGACTGAGGTACAGAAGAACTGTTACTAAGACAAGAGGTTTGGAGACTGGGTGCAGAAAGATTATTGCAGAGAGCAGAGATTTCAGACTGAGGTAAACAGGAACTGTTGCAGAGAGCAGATGTTGTAGACTGGGTTACAGAAAGACTGTTACAGCGAGCATAGGTATGAGACTGGGGTGAAGAAAAATTGTTGAAGAGAGCAGAGGTTGGAGACTGGGGTGCAGATGGACTGACACAGAGAGCAGAGTTAGGAGACTGGGGTGCAGAAGGCCTGTTACAGAGAGCAGAGGTTGGAGACTGGGGTGATGAAGGACTGTTACAGAGAGCAGAGTTTGGAGACTGCGTTGCAGAAGGATCTTACAGAGAGCAGAGGTTGGACACTGAAGTGCAGAAGCACTGTTACAGAGAGTGGAGGTTGGAGACTGAGGTGCAGAAGGACAGTTGCAGAGAGCAGAGATAGGATACTGAGGTGCAGAAGGATTGTTACAAAGAACAGAGTTTGGAGATGGTGTGAAGAAAGACTGCTGCAGAGAGCAGAAGTTTTAGACTGGGATGTAGAAGGACTGTTGCAGAGAGTAGAGGTCGCAGATTGGGGTCCAGAAGGACTGTAGCAGAGAGCAGACTTGGAGACTAAGGTGCAGATGTACAGTTACACAGAGCAGAATTTGGTGACTGGGGTGCAGAAGGACTTATACAGAAAGCAGAGGTTCGAGACTCAGGTGCAGAAGTACCCTTAGAGAGAGCAGAGGTTGGAGAATGCAGTACAGAAGAACTGTTACAGAGAGCAGAGATTGGAGACTGGGGTGGAGAATGACTGTTGAAGAGAGAAGTTGTTGGAGACTGGGGTGCAAAAGGACTGCTGCAGAGAGCAGAAGATGGAGAGTTGGGTGAAGAAGGACTGTTGCAGAGACCAGAGGTTGCAGACTGAGTTTCAGAAGGACTGATGTAGGGAACAGATGTTTGATCCTGGGGTGCAGAAGGATCGTATAGGCGAGCAGAGTATGGACAATAGGGTGCAGAAGGAATTTAGCAGAGAGCAGATGTTGGAGACTTCGGTTGAGAAGGACTGTTCCATAGAACAGTGATTGCAGACTGAGGTACAGAAGGACTGTTATAGAGAGCAGAATTTGGAGACTGGGGTGCAGATGGATTATTGCAGAGCAGAGTTTTCAAAATGAGGTACAGAAGAACTGTTTCAGGAAGCAGATGTTGGAGACTTGGGTTCACAAGGACTGTTGCAGGTAGCAGAGTTTTGATACTGGGGTGCAGAAGGATCGTTGCAGAGAGCAGAGGTTGGAAACTGAGGTGCAGAAAGATCGTTACTCAGAGCAGAGTTTTGAGTCTGGAGTGCAGAAGAACTTTTACAGAGAGCACAAGTTGGAGACTTGGGTGCAGAAGAAATGTTGCGGAGAGCAGATGTTGGAGATTTGTTTGCAGAAGGACTGTTGCAGAAAGCAGAGGTTGGAGACTGAGGTGCAGAAGGACTGTTGCAGAGAGCAGAGGTTAAAGAATGGGTTGCAGAAGGACTGTTACAGGGAGGAGACGTTGGAGACTGGGTTTCAGAAGGATCTTACAGAGAAAAGAGTTTGGAGACTGAGGTGCAGAAGGACTGTTACAGAGAGTGGAGGTTCGAGACTGATGTGCAGAAGGATCATTACAGAGAGCAGAAGTTGGAGACTGGGATGCAGACGGACTTTTACAGAGAGCAATATTTTTATACTGGGTTTCAGAAGGAATGATGCCAAGAGCAGAGCTTGGAGACTGAGGTTCAGAAGGACTGTTGCAGAGAGCAGAGGTTTTAGACTGCAATGTAGAAGGACTGTTGCAGAGATTAGAGTTTGGAAATTTGGGTCCAGAAGGAGTGTAGCAGAGAGCAGAGGTTGGATACTAAGGTGCAGAAGTACAGTTACACAGAGCACAGTTTGGAGACTGGGGTGCAGAAGGACTGAAACAGAAAACAGAGGTTGGAGACTCGGGTGCAGAAGTACCCTTACCGACAGCAGAGTTTGGAGAATGCAGTACAGATGGACTGTTACAGAGAGCAGAGGTTGGAGCCTGGGGTGGAGAATGACTGTTGCAGAGAGCAGATGTTGGAGACTGGGGTGCAAAAGGACTGTTGCAGAGAGTAGAGGATGGAGACTGGGGTGCAGAAGAACTGTTGCAGAGAGCAGAGATTTCAGACTAAGTTGCAGAAGGTCTGTTAGTGAGGGAAGAGTTTGGAGAAGGTGGTGCAAAACGACTGATACAGAAAGCAGAGGTTAAATACTGGGGTGCATAGGGACCCTTACAGAGAACAGAGGTTGGAGACAGCGGTACAGAAGGACTGTTACAAAGAGCCGAGGTTAGAGACTGGGGTGCAGAAGGACCTTTAGAGTGAGCAGGGTTTGGAGACTGTGTACAGAACGACTGTTACAGAGAGCAGAGTTTGGAGACTGGAGAGAATAAGGAGTGTTGCAGAGTACAGAGGTTGGAGACTGCGGTGCATCAGGACCGTTGCAGAAAGCAGAGGTTGGAGACTGGGGTGCAGAAGGATCGTTGCAGAGAAAAGAGTTTGGACACTGGAGTTCAGAAGGACTGTTGCAGAGTGCAGATTTTGGAGACTGAATTGCAGAAAGACTGTTTAGAGAACAGATGTTGGAGACTGGGTTGTAGAAGGACTCTTGCAGAGAGCATAGGTTGAAGACTGATGTGGAGAAGGACTGTTACACAGAACAGAGTTTGGAGACTGGGGTGCTGAAGGACTGTTGCAGAGAGCAGATGTAGGAGACTGAGAGGCAGAAGGACTGTTACAAAGAGCAGAGGTTTGCGACTGGGGTGCAGAAGGACTGATGCAGAGAGCAGAGTTTCGAGACTGCGGTGCATAAGGCCTGTTACAGAGAGCAGAGGTTGGAGACTGGGGTGCAAAAGGGCTCTTAGAGAGAGCAGAGTTAGGAGACTGGGTTGCAGAAGGATCTTTCATAGAGCAGAGTTTGGAGACTGAGGTGCAGAAGGACTGTTACGGAGAGCAGAGTTTGGAGACTGGGGTGCTGAAGGAACGTTGGAGACCACAGAGTTTCTGGACTGAGGTGCAGAAGGACTGTTGCAGAGATCAGATGTTGGAGAATTGGGTGCAGAAAAACTGTTGCAGAGAGTAGATGTTGTAGACTGGGATGCAGAAGGATCATTGCAGAGAGCAGAGGTTGGACACTTGGGTGCAGAAGGACTGTTACACAGAGAAGAGGTTGAAGACTGAGGTGAAGAAGGACTGTTAAGGAGAGCAGATGTGGGAGACAGGGGTGTAGAACTGATACAGAGCAGAAGTTGGAGACTGAGGTACAGAAGAACTGTTACAGAGAGCAGACGTTGGAGACTCGGGTGTAGAAGGATTATTGCAGAGAGCAGAGTTTTCAGATAGAGGTACAGAAGAACTGTTGCAGAGAGCAGATGTTAAAGATTGGTTTGCACAAGGACTGTTGCAGTGAGCAGAGGTTGGAGACTGCGGTGCAGAGGGATCATTGCAGAGAGCAGAGGTTGGAGACTGGTGTGCAGAAGGACTGATACAGAGAGCAGAGTTTGGAAACTGGGGTGCAAAAGGTCTTTTACAGAGAGCAGAGTGTGGAGACTGGGTTGCAGAAGGATCTTACATAGAGCAGAGGTTGGAGACTGAGGTGTAGAAGCACTGTAACAGAGAGTAGATGTTGGAGACTCAGGTGGAAAAGGACCATTGCAGAGAGCAGAGGTTGTAGACGGAGGTGCAGAAGGATTGTTAGAGAGAGCAGAGGTTGGAGACTGGGGTCTAGAAGGACTGTAGCAGAGAACAAAGTTTGGAGACTAAGGTTCAGAGGGACATACAAAGAGCACAGGTTGGAGACTCGGGTGCTGAAGGACTGATACAGAAAGCAGAGTTTGGAGACTTGGGTGTAGAAGTACCCTTACAGAGAGCAGATGTTGGAGAATGCAGTACAGAAGGACTGTTATAGAGAGCACAGGTTGGAGACTGGGGTGCAAAAGGACTGTTACAGAGAGCAGAGGTTGGAGACTGGGGTGCAGAATGATTATTGCAGAGAGCAGAGTTTTCAGACTGAGGTGCAGAAGGACTGTTGCAGAGAGCAGATGTTCGAGACTGGGTTGCAGAAGGAGTGTTTCAGAGAGTAGAACTTGGAGACTGGGGTGGAGAAGGATTGTTGCAGGGAGCAGAGGTTGGAGACTGGGGTGCAGAAGGACTGTTATAGGGAGCAGAGGTTTTACACTGGGGTGCAGAAGGCCTGGTACAGAGAGCAGAGCTTTGACACTGTGGTGCAGAATGATTGCTGATAGCTGGTGAGCCTCCTTCTGGACACCTTCTTTTCCGGACAGTCCATCAGACCTCTCCTCACCCTGCTCTCTTTTGTCTTTATGAGCACCTGTGACTTTCACAGTCACTCTAAGCCATGACCCCAAGGCCTATCTCCTGGGAACCTGTCCTGCTGCCTCCTGGAATCTCCTTGGGGAGACCCCGCAGGTACCCAGACTCCAGGCCCAACCTCTTTCCCTCCTTTTCTCTCCCCAGACATGCTCCTTCTCATTTTTTTATGTTTTTATGAGTCACCCCACTGTCACTCAGCTACCCCACAGATCAGGTGCTTTCTTATGTCCTTGTCACCAGGACTTTGAAGTGCTCCACACAGGGCTCCTCTTCAGAGCTTTTCCCCAAGCTCCAAATGTCACATCTTCAGTTACCAGATATTTCCTTTTAATCTTGTTTTGGCACCAGATTACTCTCCCAGACTACATGAAGGTATTCTAACAAAAGCACATGGACTGTAGAGATTATTATGGCTTAGAAATAAGGTATCCCCAACCAAATGCTCAGGGTCAGCCACAGTAGCAGTGTTCAGAAGTGAAATTATTAGACTGTGAGACTTGTGACCTAATCTGTGGATCTATCCATTTTGTAAGTAAATTATCTGAAAGGCCCACTGTACTGAGAGGAGTGTGGGAAAGTGGAGTGTGACCAGGGACATGCCCTGGGGAATCACATCTTGTCCCCTGCTAACTGTCTCCTCCCGTCCCCTCCCCCACCCCAACCTTCTGGCTGCCATGATCTAGGGACGCTTCCTCCCTTGTTCCCTTCCACCTCGGTGTCTGTTTTCAGCCTTTGCTCACCTAGAATGCAGTCTACTAGTGATTATTGAGATTCTCCAGTTGTCCTGGTCCTGCCCATTTGCACACCACAGCTAGCTCCTAGGCAGCCAGACCCATGGACCTCCTGCTGGCTACTGAGGAGAGAAGAGAGATTTTCTGAGGACCCTGCTAGATGTTCGCTCTTATTTTTTTTTAAAGACCACACTCAGAGGGCATGTTTCAGGCAGTCCTTCACATGCGTCTTTGAGAAATCAGACTCACAATGATTTTTGTGATTCTCTCCCAGGCTCCAATAACCACCGCTCTACTCCCTACTTCTCTGAGATCAACTTTTTACCTTCCACAAAGAAGTGAAATACTGCTACTTCTCTTTATGTGTCTGGCTTATTTCACTTAATATAATTTCTCCAATGAGCTAGTTTTAAATAGAAACTGCACAACAAATTCTTTTATGTCAGATTTAAATTTTATTCTGAAGAGATAATTCGAAATGGTCACATATGTTTATGTAGGAAAATGTTCATTAAAATATTTATAGGACTGGATATGATCTGAATGTTTAGCCAAAGGGGAAAGATTAAGTTTATTTAAGAGAGATGTAAGTTTATTGATCATCTCAATAGATGCAGAAAAAGCATTTAACAAAATATAGCATCCCTACCTGTCAAAACAGTAGAAACACTAGGGACAGAAGGAACTTTGTAAAAGCATTGTAAAAGCTATCTATGCTAAACCCAAGGCAGCATAATTCTAAGTGGAGAAAGGTTGAAAGCATTCACTCTAAAAACTGGAAGCAGACAGGGTGCCCCCTCTTTCACCACTACTATTCAACTTCATCCTTGAAATTGCCAGAGCCATTGGACAAAAGAAAGAAATTAAAGGTATACAAATAGGACAAGAAAAATTCAAATCTCATTCTTTGCTGATAGGATCATGTCATCTTTTTAAATTTTTTATTAGAGCATAATAGTTATACATAGAAGTTGGGTTGATTTGGAAAAGATATTACGTGCATGGAATCTGATTTACTCTATTCAGTCCCCACCCCCCATCTCCCTCCCCTTCCTGCCCCCATTCTCCTTTCTCTACTGATCTTTTTTTGAGTCATTTATCTGTTAATTTCTGACTGGTGCTTTCTACATATACATACAGGTGCAGTCCCCTGTTTTAGACTTCCATGTGCACATAACATGATCTGCGTAAAAACCTTTCAAATTTCCTCTCTTCCCAAACCTCTCTGCCCTCTCATTCTCTTTCTACTCCACTGATCTTCCCTGTATACTTAAGATAGCCAGTCCAACCCCACTTCATCAACTTCTTTCTTCTATTTTGCTCTGGCCCTGATAATTTCAGCATTGTACAGGAATAGTTAATTTCTGCCTTTCCGAACACAGAGATCAAGATTGATGTAAAATGAGAAAACTCTACATTGGAAAACACTGAAGGCAACACCGACTTCTTCTGCAGATGATGACTCTGCTTTGTAAATATTTTTCTTAACATTTGCAATGAAAATGAACTTCTCCAAAAATCCTATGTTTACATAAAAGGACAACAGGAGACAGAGATTACTGAGACAGTGAGAAATGACTTCACACAATGATGAGGTCGAATGGCTTTCTGTTGGCTTCTAGCAATTCTCTGGTTACTCCCACACACCATCACCCCTGCAAATGTGTGTGGCTCCATGGGTTTGATTCCCTGAGACCAGTCCCACAGGTTTTCAGTCTCCAGGCTGCTTTTCATTCCATATTATTTGCCATGTTGCTGCAGATTAACAACCCTGTTTGGGGTGCTCTCAGTCCATTTTCATCATGGTCCCTTTTTCTCTGTTTTGTAGCTATGACAACAATGGAAATGAGCAATCAATCATTTGTAACTGAATTCATCTTCTTGAGATTTTCCAACCACTCCAACCTACAGGGCTGGTTCTTCCTGCTCTTTCTGGTCATTTACCTGACCACTCTCCTGGGGAACATGCTCATAATAGTGGCCACCAGGGTCAGTCCTGCTCTCCACACTCCAATGTACTTTATCCTCAGCAATTTGAGCTTCTTGGACGTCTGCTACACATCCACCACCCTCCCAGTACTGCTGGTGAACTTCTTCTGGGAGAAGAAGGCCATTTCTTATGAGGGCTGCCTTTCCCAGATCTTCTTCTTGGTGACAAGTGCTGGCACAGAAGGCTTCTTACTGGCTGTGTGGCCAGTATGACTGCTGTGTGGCCACATGCCGTCCTCCTCAGTACCCAGTCATCATGAGTGTGAAGGTCTGTGTTGGCCTGGTAACTGGGTCCTGGCTGTGTGGGATGGTGAATTTGGTCACACACACGGTGGTGGCCATCAAACTCACTCTCTGTGGGCCCCACCAGATCAGCCACTTTCTCTGTGACACCCCATTGCTCCTGAAGCTCTCCTGCTCAGACACCTCTGTCAATGAGTCTGCGCTCCAGGTTGTCAGTGCCACCATGGGCCTGAGCCCCTGCCTCTTCACTGCAGGCTTCTACGCACTCATCATGGCGGCCATTCTGGGGATTCCCTCTGCCCAGGGCAGGAGGAAGGCCTTCTCCACCTGAGTGTCCCCCCTCACTGTCGTGGTGGTCTTCTATGGAACAGCCAACTTCCACTAAGACAGGCCCAGAGAAGGCTGGACATGGACACCCTGGTCTATGTGCTCTTTTGTGTGGTGACCCCCATGTTGAAGCCCATCATTCACAGCCTGAGAAGCAACGAAGTCCAGAGTGCCCTGAGGGAGCTGGCTGGGAGACAGACTGTATAGTGAGATTAGAACTAGATGATGGTTTCATTCTAGGAAATGTCTTAGTTGTAGAAATATGTAAACTCTTCAGCAGCAATTACAAGAGGGCTCTCTCCATACACAGTGTCTCATGACCACAGTGGTGCCCCTCCAACCAGGGGAAGCACACTGTGCTAAGTATGTGACACATGGTGACCTCACCTGGGTTCTCTAATTTACAAGCATTTCAGAATATTTTTATTACTTTTCTCTCCAAAAAAAGCCTGTACCTAAAGCAGTCAATCTCCTTTCACCCAATATTGCAGCTCTAGCCAACACTAGTGAATGTGAAGTGCTAAGTGCAATGTGACTTTGACTTGCATTTTCCTAATGGATCTTGATTCTAAGTTTTAAATAAACACCATTTCTGTGTTTCTCCTTCACATGTGGAAAGACCCATGTATACATTCGAGTTTCTGTGGATATTTTTAATAAAGTAATACCATATATGCCTTTTTGATCTGACTTCTTTCACTTAGGATGTTTGCAATTTTCAGTTATATTGTAGCTTGTATAAGTATTTTAGTTTATTCCTCCTTATTGTGACTGATTTCCATCTTATGAAAATGCCACATTTCTTTGTTCATTTCCCACTGGATAGTAATTTTTACTTTGTGTCTGTGTGGGTGTCGTACTGCAGATTGAAGCCCGAGCCTCCTGCACACAAAACAATGTTCTACCACTAAGCCAAAGCCCAAAACTTTTAAAAATTTTGTTTTGAGACAGGGTCTTGTAAATTTGCCCAGGTTGTCTCTGAATTTGTGATCCTCCTGCCTCAGCATCTTGAGTAGCTAGATTACAGACCTGCCTTGTCATTTTCACTTTTTGACTAATATGAATAAGATTCGTATATATAATATGAACATTATACATAATATGAATATTATATGAACATTCAAGTACAAATCATTGGTGGAAAACTTTTTTATTTATCTTGAGTTTGTAAGTAGTAGTGGAAGAGGTGGATCGTTAACTCCATATTTAACTTTCTAAAGAAGTTCCAGATCATTATCAGAAAAGTGGAACCAGCTTACCTTATTATTAAGAGTGGTAAATAAAGCTTCTGATTTCCTCACTCCCTTAACAACACATCATTATCATTCATTTTATTGTGATGACCCTGGAATGTGTAAAGTGCTTCATCAAATGTGCTTTAGCTTTGCCTTTCCCTGATGGCTAATCATTCTAAGATCTTTTAGGAGTACTGTTAATGTGTCTCTCCTAAGCATGAGGAAAACCCCATTGTATTATGGGAAATTTTAAGTTTTAGAAACTTACCTCTTTATCTAATAGGTTTATTTTTATTTTCGTGCAGTAAAATACTACAAGACTTTCAAGCTTGTTGTCTTTTCTCCATCTGTGCCCGAAAGTGTTGTTTGATGACATTTTTTTCCCTCTACTTTTAAACTCCATACCAAACAATTTCTTCACCAGGTCATGAGCATCAGCAGGATCATAAAATTAAGGGGCACAAAGTCATACAGGTTTTGGTAAGGGATCAGCCCTTAGCAGGAGTGGATCAGCTGAATATAGTGGGGATGCTTTTAATATTGTGGCTTCTGATATCTGTCCATCTGGCAAAGTATGTAACATGAAGGAAAAACTTCATATGCTGTGCGAAATCCATCTCAATAAGTGTACACCCACCCTGACCCCTTTTCTCCCTAGCGGGAAGGGAAGGCAGTCTTGAGGTTTCAGCCACCCACAACTTCTTAGAAGAAATCTCACTCTGAACTTCGCTCACCCACATCCCAGAAGAGAGAGGACACTGATCTTCTCGCTGCATGCTGGGAACAGGTCATTGCCAAGACATTAATGAATCCAACAGCGAATTAACTGCTCTCCATTGTTGCAGTTGAACTCAAGCTGTTGCCCTTGAGTTGTTTTTGCCCACTGAGGAGTCCCAGAGCAGCTGCAGAGGAAAGGCTCGATGTATATTCCCAACAGGTCGGCCCCAGACCTTTATAAATGTCCATCACAGGAAAATGAATTGTGAGAGATCAGAAAATTTTGACTCTTTCATGACGCCACAGATATGCAACAGGCAACTCTCAGAATAACAGGTCCGTTTTCTGGTGAATGGAGACCAACAGCCAGTTTTAGCAAGAGCTTTCTTTGCAGCCCAGGTCCTAGTATGGAGAGCAGCAAGGGCCACACCAAAACCAGAAATCTACGCCTCTGTGTGAAAGTAGCTGGAAAGTACTTTATTTACCATCACAATTTTCAAAAAAACTACCCCAGAATCAGGATATACCTACACCTTAATAACATATTACAGAATATTGTACATATTTTCATTGCCATTTTGATGGCATTTATGTAATGACCTATCGTAGCACCTTTTCTATGTGTGTCTAAGTTTGCACAATACTACTTGTATTGCTAGAGTAGAAATAACTTCAGAGGTTATCACAAAACCTGAGGGATTTAGCATGATGCCTCCAGTACTGAAAGAAAACCGAAAACATGACCAGAAACCCTAGGATGCCTAAATTCCTTAAGTGAGATGATGTGTGTGGAAAATTAATTATGGTAAACAATAGATAATGCTAATTGTTAATCCTCTGCTTTTGATGAGCAGGACAGAAAAGAATAATTTTTAGGGAGAAAGTATAGGGACACATTCCCATTATGATACAATATAGCATAACAATAGACCTACCTAAATATCTGTTTAAATAAAAATCATTATGTAGAAGAAGTTATGTTTAGAAACGTATTCATTCACTAACTAAGGGTTTTCATCTTTATCTTACAACACATGGATGCTTGGGGAGGGGAGTTGCAAGCAATTTATTAACTTTTATAAATCCCTGAAGTTTGTGAGTCAACTACTTCATACACAATCCCCTCCTTTAGAAATATTATATTTTGGGGTCACTCATAAGTGACTTCATTCTCGGTCACCTGACTTTGAGATGACTGATCGGGAAAGAAAGAGGCAGAGCTGCTTGTTCTGTGGGAACTGAGCTGATGGTCTCATAAGGGATATGTTTTGGAGACAGAAGACAATTAGTTCCTCAGAAGCCGCTGGGCTATGCTGCCTCACTTATGCCCACAGAGGCTTTATTTTTCTCAGCAAGATATCTGCACCAGAACCACTGAACAGAAATGTCCTCTCGCCTCTGTCAAGTCTCTGTTAGATCCTTTAGGTCCCACACAGTACCGTCTTTAAAGAATCTTTTAAAAACTCTGCTCCATGGATGTACTTGACATACCTTCATAATTCTTCAAACCTTTACTGAGTGCACATTTACACAAGGTGTTGCCCTAGTGTTTAGAACACAATTTAGAAGCCCAGGTAAAACCTGGATGAGCGCATATTCAAGAAGGAATGAGGGGCTTTGACAAGTATTAAGTGCTCCATTCCCAGAGCTGCACAAGGAAACACTAAGGGAAAATAATGATAATTTGTAGATTACATAGAATTGTTACCAAGTTTCCTGCACATATTGAGTTCATCTTCCCATTAGATTGTAAGTTGGATGAAGGACAGTGTCGGAGACCAGCTCCAATAGGGGGTCTCAGGAGACGAACGGATGGTGAGGAATCGGCGAAAGAGGGGGTGGAGAAACAACACAGACACCAAAGTGAAGGTGTTTATCCCAATCTTTACTTGTGAAGTTGATCATATATACTTTTCATTTTGGCAGGCTTACAGTACTTTGTGTTTACAAAACAGGAATCATTATTATAACAAAACAAAATATTACGTAGCTACAATTAGAATAGAAGAATTTATCTTGGCTTATGCATAAGCAAGCGTTTGTACTTTTAGTTCTACTTTTGCTTTGAGCTGTTTCTGCTTAGTTAACTTTTAATAATAGTTACAAATGTCCCAAACTATTGGCCTATACCTTGACTATTCTTTATTGACTTACTGACTGGAACCGGTGCCATGGTTATGACAAGTAGTTGATTTGTTATTACTTGTAACCAATCAAAAGTAAGAGCACAAACCATTGTGCACAGGAACAAGAACAAGTTGCCCAGTACTAAGCACTAATCTATGTTCTTAACATTAATTTTCCTTCTCTAGATTTTAATTTAATTTCTCAAAAACTTCCTTGATAGGAATACAGGGAGTTTTTCTTTAGACATTAACAATTTACACTCCACAGCTGAATCATTGCATTTAGAGCAAACAGATCTATGCTTTAGGAGTAGTTGCATTAATTGGGAAAGTCATGATTTTTCCTTTATATTTAATGGTCATATGAGAAATCAAAACTATACTTACTAAAGAAATACAAGAACAAATCAGCCCATTCGCAGAAACATACTGCGCTCCTCCAGAGGATGGACACCTTGTGCCATCCACCTCAGTAGGGCCTTGCCTTTGCCTGAGTCAGGGGAGGGGCGCAGCAGGACAGGGATCAGATCTTATCCTTTTTGGGTTTCTTAGTAGATCTGGCTTAGGACTAAATTAGACCCTGTATAGGAACAAAATTGGTTTGAATTGAAACTAACCACTACCAAGAAAAGAAATTTTAAAATCTTAAATGGAACAGAGAATTTTTTATTTTGAAGAATTATATAACTCGAAGGCTCTGGCATATCGTAAGAGGTAATAATTTGTCTTCCCTTTCCCCTTTATGCTAGAAGAAGCACAGGTGAAATAAAAAGAACTGAAAGAGCTGGCACAGTGGTGCACGCCTGTAACCCAGCAGCTCAGGAGGCTGAGGCAGGAGGATAGTGAGTTCAAAGACAGCCTCAGCAAAAACAAGGCACCAAGAAACTCAGTGAGACCGTGTCTCTTAATAAAATATAAAATAGGGCTGGGGATGTGGCTAAGTGGTCAAGCCTCTGAGTTCAACCTCCGGTAACTGCCCCCCTACACCCCGGCCCCCAAAAAACAGAACTGAAAGAGATGTTAAATGCTGAATTGAGTGCTGAATCTCCAAGACAGGAGGGAGGCTTCTTCCTGGTGAATTTGTTAAGATTTCAAACCTACAAGTTAGGGGTAAGGGCATCCCTGCATGTTAGGTGAAAGAGCCCAGCCTCCCCCAAAGTGTGTCCTTGGACCAGCATCACTGGGAACACTTGGAACTCACTGACTGAGGACAACTGTTCTGCACAATGACCTCTGATCTTTCCCTCGGCTCCAAGCACCCACACCACATGGAAGGATATGAGGACAACTCTGGGCCAGGCCTGATAGCTCATAGATTTTACAGTAATAAATTCACATTGCCACAAGCACCTGAAATCATTCAGATATTTTTTCTGCATAAATTGTCCTTGTACTGTGTGTGTGTGTGTGTGTGTGTGTGTGTGTGTTAAGCAATTTACTAGGCAACATGAAAATCGGATTTAGAAATTTTAATCATTGCTTGCGCTATTGAGATCAAATAGGAATCATTGTTACCCTGATGTGCATAAGGTTTTTCATGATCACACCATTCTTCCTTGTTTTGGTCATGCCCATTTTTTTTTTTTCGTTTGAGGAAATGAATCCCTAAGGTTAGTCAGAAAAACATTTCATTTATTGCAAAAGCAAAAAAAAAAAAAAAATTCTTCTTTTAAGACTCTAGACTTATTTATTTTATTTTGTTTATATTTAGATTTTAAAATTAGTTGTGCTTAACTGAAGCACCGACTTTCTATTGAAATTTAAATACTTTAAGCTTCTTAAGGCCCTGAGATTTGAAATTTTAATGAAAGCTCTGTTGGCCTATTAATCATGTGCAATGAATTATTAGAACCAAAGACAAGAATGTCTGGGCATTGAAGATAATAAGACAGTTTACTAATATATGGTATTATCATCAGGTAACAAAGTATCACTACAAATAATAGTTATTACATGATAAATTTTCTGAGTCAATTTCTTGTTTGTTTTTTAAATCATAATTGTTAATACATATTAAATGTACAAATTAATGTACATTATGCAAATAAAAGGGATTCATTGATGTTTCCCTACTTGCATTAATATATTGTGCATTAATTTCAATTCTTTTTTCTATAAAATGGGGATAATAGGTTATCTTACAGGTTGTTGTGTAAACCAAATAAGTTAATGCATGTAAAAGTCTTATAGGCATTTAATAAGTGTTAGGTATTTTTATCTAATATGTGTCTCTATTCGTTACTCAATTTGAAAAATCCTGATTTGATTCAGGTATGTAAAAATTTATCTCTTCAAAGAAATTCACTGAGTTTTGATAGAATGGATTATCTGAAATTCAATCTAATTTTTTTAGAAAACATGCCACTTTTAAACTACATTAAAAAAGTTTTTTTTAAAGTCAGGCATTTATGTGTATTGAAGCAATCTAAGAAGACACACACTCAAATTATTTTTCTATGAAATATGCCCTAGATGATTATGATGATTATGGTTATTATTATTGCAGAGCAGAGGGTTTACTATTAAGTTGATCTAATTCCTATGTTGCATTATATAAATTCTAAGGAGCAAGTACATATTGTGTCACAAAGTGTCATTCATGAGTTATGATTGTTAATAATGGATTCTAATGGTGACCATGATGATTATTCCATCTAATGCCTTACATTAATAAAAAGCATAGAGGATAAAGAAAATTATTTGGGTATCATCCTTCACCCTTCCCCACACCCGTGACCTACAAGAAATTAGCCACTAAAACCAAGGAAAAACTTATATGTAGATAAAATTATATAAAGATACATTGGGAGATTTTTTAATGCCCCATGAAATTGTCCCTCCTGAACTGACCTTTATATTTAAGACCTTTACAATAGCAGTATGCACAACTTCAGAGATTGTATTTTTAAATCCCTGAACATTTACGTTTAGTTTTCCCTTTTACACATCCACAGACCATGTACCAATTTCCCATAGTAAAATCTGCTGGAACTGCCTTCTATGTGGAATTTTATTTCTTTTACTGAAAACATCTAGATATCTACCTATAAAAGAGATTGTCATATTGATCTTTTTGATACAGGGAGTTAAAAGAAAGTACATGTCACTGATTTCTAAATGACGTGAAGTTCATCCAGGTAGTTGATAGAGAA
Source organism: Ictidomys tridecemlineatus (assembly GCF_052094955.1). NCBI lineage: Eukaryota > Metazoa > Chordata > Mammalia > Rodentia > Sciuridae > Ictidomys > Ictidomys tridecemlineatus. The sequence goes on from NW_027521275.1 coordinate 63,381, forward strand.
AACAGAGAACGTAAGAAATGTCAAGTACATGTAGCTTTCAGCTCCATTTCAAAGTTGATTTATTGTAAATCAATGCTAATAAGGTAAACTCTTGTTTAGGGAAATTACTTAGAGAAAGCAATACCTACAACTGACCTAGATAGTGTGGTGTTTTTATTCATTTCTGGATAAACTTTTACTACAATTTTCGTGAACACCAAGTATCACAAGAATCCCTACGTTCTCTATTTCCTTCTGTACTTTCTCTATTCTCCTGGGATATTTCATATTCACCCTTTGCTATAACAGTTGCCTTCAAGACAATGACTCCGAAATCCATACCTGCAGTTCTAGGGTGTCTGTGAAGGGCATTTCCACGTGATTATCCCACAGATAACTCACATTCAACATTACTCAAATCAAATCCACTAAAGCCTCCTCTACATCTGCTATTCCTAACATATTCCTGTTTTTCTGAGTGATCCCACCAGCTAGCCAGCCTGCCCAAACTGATTTGTTGTCTTTACTGTGTCCTATTTAACTAGGACTTTAAAGTTCTCCATATCCTTCTCCATGAGGGCTTCAGAGATTTTCTCCCACCTTCAACACAGCACATCTTCAAATACAGACCACTTCATTTTGATCTTGTTTTAGCATTCAGATCACTCTTTTGAACTAAACAGGTGTGTCTAAAACCTGGGGAACCAGGTTTCACAGTTATCGACCCCTGCTCCTTGGACTCACACGCACAATTTCATGAGTGGGTCTATCTGCGTATTCTAGACCTAGAGATCTGATGATTTTCTAAAACCCAGTCTATCTCCATCCAGATGTCCCTGTTTTCAATCTGCACTCACCTGAAAGAGATTTATTGGTCTCCTATTGTTGATACTCTGCAATCATTTATGTCCATGCTCATACCCAAGCCTGGCTTCCAGAGACACACCTGGGCTCTCTCACCCATGGCATGGTGGGGGGTGGGACATTTTCCGAGGTTTACATTGCTAAGTACCTTGCTTAGAAATCAGGCCTGACACAACTTCACAGAGCCTAGCCCCGGCCCCATAGGCTGATACCCTGCCACCTCCCCTGAAGTAGCAGGCTTCTCAGAATGACCCAGGGCTTGGCAGCATCCACTGGTACTATCCCAACAGCCCCTTGAAGCCTAGCTGGAGTTTCCATAGAAACAGGGTACATCTCTATTGAACTGGGCTCCGTCCTTCCGCCCCAGTTTGATGCAGCTCTTAGAGAAGCTCAATAGTGAGGGTCTTTCCATTTATAGCAATTAGGAAAACCAAGTGTTCTGAGCTTGCTGTGCCTTAGATGGCAGATTCCTGCTATATTCTTTGAGATTTCTGCCATCAATGTTGCCTGAGATTCCAACTTGCCATCCCACTAATTATAAGACAGTGTTCTCAGTCAAGACCAACCCCACAATAAATAACACACACACACACACACACACACACACACACACACACACACACATGCACACGCCCACCCATCATGGTGAGTAAGGCTTTGTATCTGTGATACAGACCGAATGCACCAACCAATCACATTCACTGCTTCAAACAGATCGTGATCAGGAAACAACTGATGTCACTTGTAAAATGTGATATGTCCTGGACTATCACTGTGGTAAATAAGAAGTAGAGAAATGCAAAAAATGGGAGAAAATACTTAACCTCTTAGAGACCTATAAAAATATTTAGATGTGGTTCCAACCAATTCTGAGTTAAAAATCATCTTGAAAAAATGCTTTCACTTCTATTTATCAATTTACTTACTTACTTACTTACTTACTTACTTACGTACTTACTGCAGTACTGGGGATTGAACCCAGTGGCACTCTATCATGAAGCTATATCCCCAGCCCTTTCAATTATTTGGGGCGGGGGGCCTTTCAGAGTTTCAAATTTATGATCTTCCTGCCTTAGTCTCCCAAGTACCTGGGATTACAAGCAGGTACCACTCTTCCCCATTAATTACTTATTTTTAAAATAAGGCTATTTTTTAAAAATTGAACTATAATTTGTACTCAAAGAATGCACAGATCTAAAGTGTACAGGTTTATAATATTTTACATATATATGAACTACCAAAACTCAGGATATAAAACATTTCCATCACTTTAGAAAATTCCTTCATGCTTCAACTGATATCACCCCTGAGCTCCAAAAAAAAAAAAAAAGACCACCATTATTACCTGACCATTATAGCTCTTTTGCTAATTTTTGAAGTTTATTTAAAGGAAACGTACAGTATATATTTTGTATCTGGGTTTTTTCACCCAGAAAAATTTTTTTAGATTTGTCAATGTTATTAATGTTCCAGTATTTGTGTTTCTAAAGTAACTGAATCATTCCACTGCATGATAAACCGTGATTTGTCTTCTGTCCTTCTGCTGAAGGCATAATATTTGTTTGAGATATTATGAATTCTTACACAAAAATTTTTGTGAACTGTGCATTAATTTCCTTGGAAATATGCTAGGAATGGGATTGTTTTGAATAGAATAACTACATATTTAACTACATTAGAAATTACTAAATATTTTTGAAAAGTAAGTGTATAGACTTCAAATTTCACCTTGAGTATCTATCGAAATAGCTAGAAAGCATGTTGTTTTCATCATTATAATAACCAAAAAGAGCAAAAGAAAATGCAAATTAATGACTTTTCTTGACTTTATTAGGGATGAAGATTATAAGGCAAACAACTAACTGAAGTCTGGGGAGAGATAAGCAACAAAAATAATCCAGGCATTTTTTTTAACTATGGGAGAACCCACTAGATTAATAGAAGTTTATTTATAAAAAAAAAACTCAAATAAAAAATAGTTAATGGATTGCTAAAGACTAAGTATAGACTGGTTTAAGAGCATAAAGACCCAGAGGGCTATAGACATAAGATGTTTGTATTTTTTCTTTTTCTCCATGGATTCCACTAAATGCTCCCAGGAAGAAGGGAAGTGTTCTGAGAAAGTGTCTTTAATGGTATCATTTCTTGGATAGGTGGAGAGACAAAAAATAGCAACAGCAGCCAAAACTCCTCCCATACCCATTTCCTGATTTTTTGCATAGAACAAAAGCTGTAATCTTCAGGGGCAAGAGTAACAGAAACTGTTACATTAGGACACTCAACGGAAGACCTTTGCAGCTATGGAAAGGAACAGGCCGAAATGTCTAATGTCGGGAGGAATAAGAACTAGGCTCAGCCATATTGCTAGAAAGTGAGTCACTGTGAAGGCCATATTTCTGTGACTAAATTTACAGTACCTAAGGCAGGGCTTCGTGGAAACATCAGAAATCCCTTCTCTGTTTCTCACTAGTCCACTAAAATGCATTAACTGAAAATAACAATAGAATACAGCTGAGAATTCTTCAAGAAATAGATTATCTCTGGAGAACAGCGAAAATAAAATACACAAAAGCAAGCAGGGAACAATATTAACTAAGTGAACTCAGCCATATAGAATAAGGATAATATTACAGTCAATTGAGATCAATCCCAGAATGCAAGGCTGGGTCAATATTCAAAAATTTAATAAATCGAATTTCCATAGTAACAGACTAAATAAGAAAAAATATATATCATTTCAATAGATGCAGAGTAAATAACAAAATTCAATATCTATTTATGATAAAAAGTATAACTAAATGAAACTAGGGGCAAAGTCCAGTGGTAGAGTGCATGCTTGGTATGCATAAGGCTCTGAATTCAAAACCCAGCACACGTACACCAAAAAAAAAAAAAAAAACCAACAAACAAAAACAAACAAACAAACAAAAAAAACTACTAGTAAAAAATAGATAGACATTTTCTAACTTGATAAAAGGCATTGAGTAAAAGTAATGTGCCAGACACAAAGCTTATATTATCTCAAAACTTTTTTTCAGCAGTTGTGAAATAGACATCATTAATATCCTAAGCAAGAAACAAACTGAGGAATAGAGTTGAGCTGACTTTTTTACAAACAACATGTAATAAACAACAGATGGATTTCAATCCACATCTATCTGGACCAAGAGCCTACTGTTTACTATAATGTTTTTCATTTAAGATTGAAAAAGTAAAAGAAATTTTAGTTCAAAACAATGGATCACGGATTAGCATGGGTAACATGATAGAAACTCATTAATTGTATCAATCATTTTTTTTCAAGAAATGTAATGTTTGGTGAGGTAAATCTTATAATACAAAAGAAGAAAAATACCTAAGTATATATCATTTGTCAAAATTTCTTGTATCTTATAAAACTTAAAATAATAAAAGTTTCTACTGAAATAAATAGATCAATGTATTTAAAAGCAGGTGACTTATAATTTTACTTTTAAGAAATAATCAGAGATGATCACAGATACATATGTATGAAAACTTCTATTCCAATATTTATGATAGTAAATGGAATGAAAGGTTTCTATGTTCAATAAAAAGGGAGATATTAACTTAATTTCATGTTAGGAAATTAAGATTACAAGGCAAACAATTAAAGAGAGTACAACAATATTGAGAAACTTTGCTTTGGATATTTTAAAGATAGATAGAGGTAGAATGGGATGAATGCAAAGAGAGCTTTGATTTTGTGCCCTGTTCTATTCTTCTGAATAACTTTCTGCATTTTCCTCATTTTTTCACAATGAAAACTTATTACTTGAAATAACAGACATACAAAAAAGAATTCATCACAGTGAAGCACAGTGTTATGAGGGAGATACTGCAGATTAAATGAGACACAGGGGTTGATAGCTGGTTGTGCATTTTGACCAAGTCTCCATTTATTCTTACAAAAGAGCACCCATGCAAAAGTCTGTGAGAAGTTATGCTCTCTCTAAAGTCACTCCTATACGTCTCTTTCCAGAGTCCAGGCATCTCTGTATACAATATTATTTGCCATGTTGCTGCAGATTAACAAGCCTATTTGGGGTGCTCTAGTCCATTTTCGTCATGGTCTCTTTTTCTCTGTTTTGAAGCTATGATACCATTGGAAATGAGCAATCAATTATTTGTCACTGAATTCATAATCTTGGGATTTTCCAACCACTCCAACCTACAGGGATGGTTCTTTCTGCTCTTTCTGGTCATTTACCTGACCACTCTCCTGGGTAACATGCTCATAATAGTGGCCACCAAGGTCAGTCCTGCTCTCCACGCTCTAATGTAATTTTTCCTCAGCAACTTGAGCTTCTTGGACGTCTGCTACACATCCACCACCCTCCCAGTACTGCTGGTGAACTTCTTCTGGGAGAAGAAGGCCATTTCTTATGAGGGCTGCCTTTCCCAGATCTTCTTCTTGGTGACAAGTGCTGGCACAGAAGGCTTCTTACTGGCTGTGTGGCCAGTATGACTGCTGTGTGGCCACATGCCGTCCTCCTCAGTACCCAGTCATCATGAGTGTGAAGGTCTGTGTTGGCCTGGTGACTGGGTCCTGGCTGTGTGGGCTGGTGAATTTTGTCACACACACGGTGCTGGCCATCAAACTCACTCTGTGTGGGCCCCACCAGTTATGCCACTTTCTCTGTGACACCCCATTGCTCCTGCAGCTCTCCTGCTCAGACACCTCTGTCAACGAGTCTGCGCTCCACGTGGTGAGTGCCACCATGGGCCTGAGCCCCTGCCTCTTCACTGCAGGCTCCTATGCACTCGTCATGGCGGCCATCCCGGGGATTCCCTCTGCCCAGGGCAGAAGGAAGGCCTTCTCCACCTGTGCGTCCCCCCTCACTGTTGTGGTGGTCTTCTATGGAACAGCCAACTTCCACTATGACATGCTCAGAGAAGGCTGGACATAGACACCCTGGTCTCTGTGCTCTTCTGTGTTGTGAGCCCCCTGCTGAGCCCCGTCATTCACAGCCTGAGAAGCAGTGAGGTCCAGAGTGCCCTGAGGAAGCTGGCTGGAGGGTGTGCATCCCTTTGCATGATCAAAGTCTAGACCAATCTTCAAACTGGAGTATACAGTCATCTGAAAAAAGATGCCTCCCAGGGACTTGTAGGCACCTGGTTAGAGAGTCTGTATCTGGAGCTTCAACTCCAACTCCCGCTTTTAAAATCTCTGAGACTCCTTACTCTCCTCTCTTTTCTCAAACACTCTTTTCCCACTTTCAGGTTCAAGTGTGTCGGACACCTTGTGTGGGTGTTCAGCACCATCTCTGTCCTTCTGTGTTCTCCCCACACCAGAGGGACAGAAAGTACGAGAACCTCATTTCCCACACTCCCCTGCCTGCAGGCCTCCATTTTAGGAGGTTCTGTCAGATCAGCCAAACACTAGGCAGAGAGGAAGAAAGGAAAGGAAGAAAGCGGGTTCTTTTTGATCCCATAGCAGCAGCAGCAAACCCGCCCTGTAGAGGCAGGAACTAATCTCCTTGGTGCCAGGAGCTGTGTGTGCAGGCTCCTAGACAGCTGTTCCTGAATATGGGTCACAGTAGCGTGAAATGAGCATCTCTTTCCAGGGAAGTTAGGGTTTCCATATATGGGGTGGTGTCACATGCCCTATTTTCTTTTTTTCTTCCAGATCTCCCAACCATATTATAACATTTTTCTGTGTCAACTTCCTCTACCCTAAGACATCAAGAGTCGTTCTTCATCTCTACCTGACCACGGTGGCACTGACCACAATATTGGTTTACAACAGAGATGCTTCTAGATAACAGATCTGAGGAGGTAGGTTGGATGTCTGACCTGAGGGAATTGAATATGCTGATGATGTCACAGCCCATGAGAAAGGAGACCTGATAATTCCTGGTGTGCAATGACCCAACAGAGACTTTAAGTTATCGTGGCCTGAAATCAAATGTCCATGAAAAACTGAGCTTTGGAATAACACCATCGACCTTCAGGGTGGGAATGAACATTACAACATGACTACAGACTGCTGTTACTGACTGAAGTGGGAGACTTACAGAAAGAAAATGATAGGTTCAAGCATTATATTCCTCCTTCAAGTCAGGTTCAGATCATGAGAAATATTTTCTCTCTGGAAACTGATAAAGGTTAATATCAGAATAAAACATCCAATTCTCCAAATTGCAGAAGTACAAAGAAAATTATAAATCCACAATTTCTCCAGGTCTCTCTTATGTCAATTAGGACATTAATGGGGGAATGATTGAGACCCTGTTAATTAGAATGGCAAAATACCAGTGGAATCAGACAAATCTCAGAGCCTTGAAACCTGAAATCTTCATTAACCCTCTTTGCTGTCAAAAGCAGCCCCTCCTCCCCCAAGGAGACTAGCTTTCCCTAAATTGAAGACCCTATGGTGACTCTACCTGGGAGATTGTATTTCTTTTTAAGAGAGAGTGAGAGAGGAGAGGAGAGGAGCAGAGAGGTGAGAGAGAGAGAGAGAGAGAGAGAGAGAGAGAGAGAGAGAGAGAGAGAGAATTTTTAATATTCATTTTCTAGTTCTCGGCGGACACAACATCTTTGTTGGTATGTGGTGCTGAGGATCGAAATTGGGCCGTACGCATACCAGGCAAGCACACTACTGCTTGAGGTACATCCCCAGCCCAATTGTCTTTAAGATGCTCATCCATCATCCCACATTGTCACCAGACTTTTAATTGGGGTCTAATCCTAAAACGCTTCAGGTAAGATTATAAAATATAGCCCAGGAGAGTATAAGGGTCAAACCAAAATAAAAGGTAAATATTTTACTGTATTTTGTTAACAGGAGCCTTAACAATATATAAGATAATTTGTTTGAGTCTTCTAGACCAAAGAAGTCAGGACATATTGCTGGATCATCTTGAATGCAGTCACAGCGACGTAATCACCAGAAATGTTAGGGCCAAGGATTTTCCTGAGCCACAGGGAGTGGCTATTAGACTCTCTTTGGTTGATGGACTGAAATCTGGACTCAGTGTTTGCTTAAGTTCAATGACCAATATGATCCTGGAATAATGGAGAGGATGGTGATCAGAAATAAATAAGGTGTTGGATGGCGTGTTATGTGACCCCTTCCCTGACCTCAGAGCTGGATCTGGAGGAGGGCCTGGAGCACCAGCCTTCACCAAGGCCTCGTGGACATGCGTTCAGAAGACAGCACCAGATCCTTGTGAAACCTGCAGCCGCTGTCCTTGGCAGCCTGGGAAGACATTAACAGATGGCATCGTTGAAACGGGCTCCCTGATTTCAGTTAGAATAAGGGGACCCTGAAGTCAAGAGGCCATGTGGTGGAGCAGTGATCAGAACATTCGAATCTGTAGAGATTTTTGACAGTGGTAAATGATCGTGGTATTTATAGATGGGAAAAAATGGGCATTCTCCTAGAATAGTGCCTGTCCCATGTAATGTGAAACTCTTCATTTCACACTTCATTGGTGCATTGTAGTGGTCCATAATGGTGGAATTTACTGAGACATATTTGAACATGCACACAAAATAACCGTGAACTTTGGCCAATATTATTCCAATATTTCCCTTTTCCTAACCTCCTCCCCTGGTGCCTTGACTCTACTGATCTTCCTTCAACTTTCATGATGAGACTCCCTTCCCAACTTTTCTTCCTTTTCCCCCTCTAGCTTTAACAGAGGAAAAACATATGGCCCTTAACTTTCTGAGTTGCTTATTTCCCTTAATGTTCTGAAGAACCATCCATCTTCCAGCATGACATAATTTCGTTCTTCTTTATGGCTGAATGAAATTCCAGTATGCATATACCAGATGTTCTTTATCCATTCGTCCACTGATGTCACCTCGGCTGGTTCATGGGCATATATGTGTCATTATAGTATGATGACTTCGATCCGCTGTGATAAATACCAAGCAGAGGTAGAGCTGGGTCGCAAGGTGGTCCATGGTTACTCCTGAGGAGCCTCCATCCTGATTTCCGTCGTGGTTGTGCTGATTTACATGCCCACCAACAGGGTGAGAGTGCTCCTTTCTCTCCAATTCTCTCCTTGTCACACTCATTTCTGTTTGTATTTTTGGTGGTTGCCTTTGTCACTTAAGTGAGATGAAATCTCAGGGTAGTCTTGACTTGCAAGTATTTTCATATAGTTGTTGGCCACTCAAATATTTTCTTCTAAGACGTGTCTGTTTAGTTCATTTAGTTTCCCATTTGGTAATTGGGTTATTTGATAATTGGGTTATTTAATAATTGTGGGTTTGATGATAAGTTTTTTGAGTTCTTTATTAATATTCTGAATATTCATCCTCTTTTAGAAGAGCACCTCATAAATATTTTCTCCCTTTCCATAGGTTCTCTCTTCATATTCTAATTGTCTCCTTTGCTGTGCAGAAACTTCTTAATTTGATGCCATCCTATTAGCTAACTTTTGGTGTTATCTCCTGAGATTTGGCATCCTATTGAGAAAGTCATTGCCTCTGCCTGTAAATTGAAGTATTAACTTTGTTTTTTCCTAGAAACTGCATAATTTCTGGTTTTGTGCCTGGGTCTTTAATGCATTTTGAGTTGATTTTTTGTAGGGTAAGCAATAGTTCAGGTCTCATTCTTTGCATTTGGAAAGGGGTGTAGAAGGACTCTTTCAGAGAGTAGATGTTAAAGTCCGGGGTTCAGAAGAAGTGTTGCAGAGAGCAGAAGTTGGAGACTGAGGTGCAGAAGGACTGTTACACAAAGCAGAATTTGGAGACTGGGGTGCACAAGGATCATTGCAGAGAACAGAGTTTTCAGACTGAGGTGCAGAAGGACTGTTGCAGAGAGCAGATGTTGGAGACTGGGGTTCAGAAAGACTTTTTCAGAGAGCAGAGGTTGGAGGCAAGGGTGCAGAAGGATGGTTGCAGACAACAGAGGTTAGAGACTGGGGTGCAGAAGGACCATTGCAGAGGTCAGAGTTTGGGAATGTAGGTGCAGAAGGATTGTTAGAGAGAACAGAAGTTGAAGACTGGGGTGCAGAAGGACTGTTGCAGAGAGCAGAGTTTTGAGACTTGGGTTTAGAAAGACTGTTGCAGAGAGCAGAGGATAGAGACTGGGGGGCAGAAGGCCTGTTACAGAGAGCAGAGGTTGGAGAGTGGGGTGCAGAAGGCCTGTTACACAGAGCAGAGGTTTGAGACTGTTGTGCAGAAGGACTCTTACAGAGAGCATAGTTTGGAGACTTTGTTGCAGAAGGATCTTACAGAGAGCAGAGGTAGGAGACTGAGGTTCAGAAAGACTGTTAGAGAGAGCAGGGGAAGGAGACTGGGGTGCAGGGCGGTCGTTGCAGAGAACAGAAATTTCAGACTGAGGTGGAGAAGGACTGTTGCAGAAAGCCGATTTTGAAGACTGGGGTGCAGAATGACTGTTGCAGAGAGCAGAGGTAGGAGACTGGGGTAAAGAAGGATCGTTGCAGAGAGCAGAGGTTGGAGACTGGTGTCCAGAAGGATTGTTATGGAGAGTAGAGTTTGGAGACTTGGTTGCAGAATGATCTTACAGAAAGCAGAGTTTGGAGACTGAAGTGCAGAAGGACTGTAACAGAGAGCAGAGTTAGGAGACTGTGGTGCAAAAGGACTGATACAGAAAGCAGAGGTTGGAGACTAGGGTGCAGAAAGACCATTACAGAGTGCACAAGTTGGAGACTGCGGTACAGAAGGACTGTTACAGAGAGTAGAGATTGGAAATTGGGGAGCAGAAAGACTGTTTCAGAGAACAGAGTTGGAGACTGGGTTTCAGCAGGAGCATTGAAGAAAGCAGTAGTTGGAGACTGGGTTGGAGAAGGAATGTTACAGAGATTAGAGTCTGGAAACTGGGGTGCAGAAGAACCTTACAGAGAATAGAGTTTGGGGACTGATTTGCAGAAGGAGTGTTAAGGAGAGGAGATGATGGAGACTAGGGTGCAGAAGGATCTTGTAGAGAGCAGAGGTTGGAAACTGGGGTGCAGAAAGACGGTTGCAGAGAGCAGAGGTTGGAGAGTGAGGTGCAGAAGGATCGTTGAAGAGAGCAGAAGTTGGAGACTGAAGTTGCAGAAGAATCATTGCAGAGAGCAGAGGTAGAGACTGGGCTGAACAAGGATTGTTACAGAGAGCAGATGTGGGAGACTTGGGTGCAGAGGGACTGTTACAGAGAGAACAGGTTGAATACTAAGGTGCAGAAGCAATGTTGCAGAAAGCAGAGGTTGGAGACTGGGGTGCAGAAGAACTGTTGCAGAGAGCAGAGTTTGGAGACTGAGACACAGAAGGACTGTTACACAGAGAAGACGTTGGAGACTTGGGTGAAGAATTATGATACAGAAAGCTGAGGTGGGAGACTGGGGTGCAGAATGACCGTTACAGAGAGCAGAGGTTGGATACTGTCGTACAGAAGAACTGTTTCAGAGAGCAGAGTTTGGAGACTGGGGTGCAAAGGCCTGCTACAGAGAGCAGAGGTTGGAGACTGGGTTGCAGAAGGACTGTTATAGAGAGCAGAGTTTTGAGGCTGGGTTGCAGAAGGATCTTACAGAGAGCAGAGGTTGGTGACTGAGGTGCAGGATGACAGTTACATAGAGCAGTGATTGGAGACTGGGGTACAGAAGGATCGTGCAGAGAGCAGAGTTTTAAGACTGAGGTGCAGAAGTCCTGTAACAGAGAGCAGAATTTGGAGACGGAGGTGCAGAAGGACTGTTAAAGTGACCAGAGTTTGGAGACTGGGGTGCAGAAAGACTGTTGCAGGGAGCAGGTGTTGGAGACCTGGGTGCAGAAGGATGGTTACAGAGAGCAGAGTTTGGTGACTGAGGTACAGAAGGATTGTTACAGAAAGCAGATGTTAGAAATTGGGGTGCAGAGCGACCGTTACAGAGAGCAGAGGTTGGAGACTGCCGTATACAAAGACTGTAACAGAGAGCAGAGGTTGGAGAATATGGTGCAGAAGGACTGTTAAAAAGAGCAGAGGTTGGAGACTGGGGTTCAGAAGGACTGTTACACAGAGCAGAGGTTGAAGACTGGGGTGTAGAAGGACTGTTGCAAAGAGCAGAGGTTGGAGACTTTGGTGCAGAAGGACTGTTGCAGAGAGCAGAATTTGGAGATGGAGGTGCAGAAGGACTGTTGTAGATAGCAGAGGTTGGAGACTGGGGTGCAGAAGGACTGATACAGAAATAAGAGGTTGGAAACTGAGGTGCAGAAGGACCATTACAAAGAGCAGAGTTTGGAGACTGCACTACAGGAGGACGTTTACAGAGAGCAGAGGTTGGAGACTGGAGTGGAGAAGAACTGTTTCAGAGTGCAGATGTTGGAGACTGGTGTGCAGAAGAACTGTTGCAGAGTGCAATGGTAGGAGACTGAGATGCAGAAAGAATGTTGAAAAGAGGAGAGTTTGGAGACTGGGGTGAAGAAGGACTGATACAGAGAGAAGAGTTCGGAGACTGGTGTGCAGAAGGCCAGTTACAGAGAGCAGAGGTTGGAGACTGGGTACAGAAGGGCTGTTACAAAAAGCAGAGTTTGGAGACTGGGTTTCAGAAGAATATTATGTAGAGCAGAGTTTGGAGACTGCGGTGCAGGAAGATTGCTACAGAGAGAAGAGGTTGGTGACCGGGGTGCAGTAGGATTATTGCAGAGAGCAGAGGTTGGAGACTTGGGTGCAGAAGGACGGTTGCAGAGAGCAGATGTTGGAGACTGGGATGCAGAAGGATCGTTGCATAGATCAGAGATTGGAAACTGGGTTGCAGAAGGACTGTTACACAGAGCAGTGTTTGAAGACTGGAGTGTAGATAGATTGTTGCCGAGTGCACAGTTTGGAGACAGGGGTGCAGAAGGACTGTTATAGAGAGCAGATTTTGGAGACTGAGATGCAGAAGAACTGTTACAGAGAGCAGAGGTTGGAGACTGGAGTGCAGAAGGACTGATACAGAAAGCAGAGGTTGGAGACTTGGGTCCAGAATGAACCTTACAGACAGCAGAGGTTTGAGACTGCAGTACATAAGGACTGTTACAAAGAGCAGAGGTTGGAGACCAGGGTACAGAAGGACTGTTGCAAAGAGCAGAGTTTGGAGAATTGGATGCAGAAGGACTGTTTCAGATAGTAGATGTTAAAGACTTGGGTGCAGAAGAAGTGTTTCAGAGAGCAGAAGTTGGAGACTTGGGTGCAGAAGGATTGTTGCAGGGAGCAGAAGTTGGAGACTGGGGTGAAGAAGAACTGTTACAAAGATCAGAGTTTTGAGATTATGGTTCAGAAGTATCATACAGAGAGAAGAGTTTGGAGACTCGGGAGCAGACAAACTGTTGCACAGAGCAGAGGTTGGAGACTGGGGTGCAAAAGGACTGTTAAAGAGAGCAGAGTTTGGAGACTGGGTGGCAGAAGGATCTTACATAGAGCAGAGGTTGGATACTGAGGTGCAGAAGAAATGTTACTGAGAACAATGTTTAGAGACTGGGGTTAAGAAGGATTTTTGGAGAAAGCAGAGGTTGGAGACTGAGGTGCAGAAGGATTGTTACAGTTAGCAGAGGTTGGAGATTGGGGTGAAGAAGGACTGTTACGGAGATCAGAGTTTGGAGACTGGGGTGCAGAAGGATCTTTCAGAGTTCAGAGGATGGAGACTATGGTGCAGACGAACTGTTGCACATAGCAGAGGTTTGAGACTGGGGTGCAGAAGGACTGTTACAGAGAGCAGAGTTTGGAGACTGGGTTGCAGAAAATCTTACATAAAGCAGAGGTTGGAGACTGAGGTTCAGAAGAAATGATACCCAGAGCAGAGTTTGTAGACTGGGGTGCAGAAAGACTGTTGCCGAGAACAGAGGTTGGAGATTATCGTGCAGAAAGACCGTTGCAGAGAGCAGAGTTTGGAGACTGAGTTGCAGAAGGACTGTTACAGAGAGCAGAGGTTGGAGACTGGGGTGCAGAAGGACTGTTACAGAGAGCAGAGTTTGAAGACAGGGTTGCAGCAGGATCTTACAGAGAACAGAGGTTGAAGACTGAGGTGGAACAGGACTGTTACATAGAGCAGAGTTTAGAGACTGGGGTGCAGAAGGATTGTTGCAGAGAACCGAGTTTTTAGACTGAGGTGAAGAAGGACTGTTGGAGATTACAGAGGTTGGAGACTGGGGTGCAGAAGCATCTTTGTAGAGAGAAGAGGTTTGAGATTGGGGTGCAGAAGGACTGTTACAGAGAACAGAGTTTGGAGACTGTGGTGCAGAAGACCTGTTACAGAGAGCAGAGTTTGGTGAAGGGATGCAGAACGACTATTACAGAGGGCAGAGTTTGGAGACTGGGTTGCAGAAGGATCATACAGAGAGCAGAAGTTGAAGACTGAGGTGCAGAAGGAACATTGCAGGGAGCAGAGGTGGAGACAGAGGTGCAGAATGATTGTTACAGAGAGCAGAGGTGGGAGACTGGGGTGGAGAAGGACTGTTTCAGATAGCAGAGTTTGGAGAATAGGGTGAAGAAGGACTGTTGCAGGGAGAAGGTGTTGGAGACTTGGGTGCAGAAGGACTGTTTCAGAGAGTAGAATTTGGAGACTGAGGTGCATAAGGACTGTTACAGAGAGCAGAGTTTGGAGACTGGGGTTTAGAAGGACTGATACAGAAAGCAGAGGTTGGAGACTGGGGTGCAGTAAGACTGTTACAGAGAGCAGAGTTCAGAGACTACAATACACGAGGACTGTTATAGAGAGCAGAGGTTGGAGAATGGTTTATAGAAGAACTGTTTCAGAGTGCAAATGTTGAAGACTGGGGTTCAGAAGAACTGTTTCATAGAGCAGGGGTTAGAGAATTGGGTGAAGAAGGACTTTTACAGAGAGCAGAGGTTAGAGAATGGGGTGCAAAAGTAAGATTGCAGAGTTCAGAGGTTTGAGACAGAGGTGCAAAAGTACTGTTACAGAGAGCAGAGGTTGGAAACTATGGTTCAGAAAAACTTATAAAGAAAAAAGAGGTTTTAGGGTGCAGAAGGACTGTTAAAGAGAGCAGAGGTTGGAGACTGGGGTGCAGAAGAACTGATGTAGAGAACAGATGTTGAAGACTGGGTTGCAGAAGGACTGTTGAAGAAAGCAGAGGTTTTAGACTGAGTTGGAGAATGAATGTTACAGAGAGCAGAGTGTGAAAACTGGGGTGCAGAACGACCTTACAAAGAACAGAGTTTGGAGACTGCGGTGCAGAAGGAGTGTTAAGGAGAGGAGACTTTGGAGACTGGGGTGCAGTAAGACAGTTGCAGAGAGCAGATATTGGAGACTGTGGTACATAAGGATCGTTGCAGAGAGCAGAGGTTGTAGACAAGGGTGCAGAAGGACGTTTGCAAAGAGCAGAGGTTGGAGTCTTAGGTGCAGAAAAACAGTTACAGAGAGCAGATTTTGGAGAATCGGGTTCGGGAGGATCTTTGAAGAGAGCAGAAGTTGGAGACTGAGTTGCAGAAGAATCCTTGAAGAGAGCAGAGGTGGAGACTGTGCACAAGGACTGTTAAAGAGAGCACAGGTTGGAGTCTGGAGTGCAGAAGGAATGTTGCAGAAACCAGAGGTTGGAAACTGGGGTGCAGAAGGACTGTTGCAGAGAGCAGACGTTGGAGACTGAGATGCAGCAGGACTGTTACACAGAGCAGACGTTTGAGACTGGGGTGAAGAATTATTATACAGAAAACAGAGGTGTGAAACTGGGGTGCAGAAAGACCGTTACAAAGAGCAGAGGTTTCAGACTGGCGTGTAGAAAGACTGTTTCAGAGGACAGATTTTGGAGACTGGGGTGCATAAGGCCTGCTAAAAAAAGCAGAGTTTGGAGACTGGGTTGCAGAAGGATCTTACAGAGAGCAATGGTTGGTGACTGTGGTGCAGGAGGAATGTTACAGAGAGCAGTGTTTGGACACTGCGGTGCAGAAGGATAGTGTAGAGAACAGAGGTTTCAGACTGAGGTGCAGAAGGACTGTTACAGAAAGCAGAGATTGGAAATTGGAGTACAGAGGGACCATTATAGAGAACAAAGTTTGGAGACTTCGGTGTATAAAGACTGTAACAGAGAGCAGAGGTTGGATTATATGGGGCAGAAGGACTGTTACAGAAAGCAGAGGTTGGAGACTGGGGTGCAGAAGAATTGTTACAGAGAGCAGAGGTTGGAGACTGGGGTGCAGAAGGACTTTTACATAGAGCAGAGCCTGAAGACTGGGGTGCAGAAGGACTGTTGCAGAGAGCAGAGGTTGGAGACTTGGGTGAAGAAGGACTGTTGCAGAGAGCAGAATTTGGAGACAGAGGTTCAGAAGGACTGTTGAGGAGAGGAGACGTTGGAGACTAGGGTGCAGAATGATCGTTGCAGAGAGCAGAGGTTGGAGACTGAGGTGCAAAAAGAGTGTTACAGAGAGCAGAGGTTGGAGACTGGGGTGCAGAACGCCTGTTAGGGAAAGCAGAGTGTGGAGAAGGGCTTCAGAAGGACTGCTACAGATCACAGAGTTTAGTGACTGGGTTGAAGAAGGATCTAACAGAGAGCAGATGTTGGGGACCCAGGTGCAGAAGGACTGTTACAGAGAGTAGAGGTTAGAGACTGAGGTGCAAAAGGATCGTAGAAGAGAACAGTGTTTTGAGACTGAGGTGCAGAAGGACTGTTGCAGAGACCACAGGTTGGAGACTGGGGTGCAGAAGGACTGTTGCAGAGAGCAGACGATAGAGACTGGGGTGTAGAAGGCTTGTTATAGAGAACAGAATTAGGAGACTGGGGTGCAGAAGGCCTGTTACGGAAAGGAGAGTTAAAAGAAGGGGTGCAGAAGGTCTGTTAGAGAGGGCAGAGTTGGGAGATTGGGTTGCAGAAGAATCTTACAGAGACTGAGGTGTAGAATGATCGTTGCAGAGAGAAGAAGTTGGAGACTGGGGTGCAGAAGGCCTGTTACAGAGAGCAGAGGTTGAAGACTGTGGTGCAGAAGGACTTTTATAGAGAGCAGAGTTAGGGACTGAGTGGCAGAAGGATCTTACAAACAGCAGAGTTTGGAGACTTAGGTGCAGGAGGACTGTTACAGAGAGCAGTGTCTGGAGACTGGGATTCAGATGGATCCTGAAGAGAGAAGAGGTTTCAGACTGAGGTGTAGATCGATTGTTATAGAGAGCAGAGGTTGGAGACTGAAGTGCAGAAGGACTGTTAAGGGGAGCAAATTTTGGAGACTGTGTTGCAGAAGGATCTTAAATTGAGCAGAGTTTGGAAACTGAGGTGCAGAAGGACTGTTACAGAGAGCAGATTTTGAAGTCTGGGGTGCAGAAGGATTGTTGCAGAGAGAAAAATTTTCAGATTGAGGTGCATAAGAACTTTTCAGAGAGCAGATGTTGGAGACTGGGGTGTAGAAGTTTCGTTGCAGAGAGCAGAATTTGGAGACTGCAGTACATAAGGACTGTTGCAGAGAGAAGAGTTTGGGGACTAGGGTACCCAAAAACTTTTTCAGAGAGCATGTGTTCAAAACTCTTGTTCAGAAGGACTGTTGCAGGGAGCAGAAGATGGAGAATGCGATGCAGGAGGACTGATAAATAGAGGACTGATAAATAGATAAATAGAAGAACTGAAAAATAGAGCAGTGTTTGGAGACTGGGGTGCAGAAGGCTTGTTACAGAGAGCAGAGTTTTGAGACTGGGGTGCAGAAGGATCGTTGAAGACAGCAGAGTTTCCAGACTCAGGTGCAGAAGGACTGTTACAGATTTCAGATGTTGGAGACTTGGGTGCAGAAGGACTGTTACAGAGAGGAGATGTTGGAGACTCGGATGCAGAAGGATCGTTGCAGAAAGCAGAGTTTGGACACTGCGGTACAGAAGGATTGTTACACAGAGCAGAGGTTGAAGGCTGAGGTGAAAAAAAACTGTCACACAGAGCAGATATGGGAGACAGGGGTGCAGGACTGATACAGAGAGCAGATATGGGAGACAGGGGTGCAGGACTGATACAGAGCAGAATTTGAAGACTGAGGTACAGAAGGACTGTTACAGAGAGCAGAGGTTGGAGGGGTTCAAAAGGATTATTGCAGAGAGCAGAGTTTTCAGACTGAAATACAGAAGAACTGTTGCAGAGAGCAGATGTTGGAGAATGGGGTGAAGAGGGATCGTTGCAGAAAGCAGAGGATGGAGACTGGGGTGCAGAATGATCGTTGCAGAGAGCAGAGGTTCAAGACTGGGGTGCAGAAGGATCATTACAGAGAGCAGTGGTTGGAGTCTGGGGTGCAGAAGGTCTTTTAAAGAGAGCAGAGTGTGGAGAGTGAGGTGCAGAAGAACGGTCACAGAGAGCAGAGTTTGGATACTGGGTTTCAGAAGGATCTTACATAGAGCAGAGGTTGGAGACTGAGGTGTACAAGCACAGTTACAGAGAGTAGAGTTTGGAGACTCAGGTGCAGAAGGACCGTTGCAGAGACCAGAGGTTGGAGACTGAGGTGCAGAGGATTGTTACAGAGAGCAGAGTATGGAGACTGGGGTCTATAAGGACTGTAACAGAGAGCAGAGTTTTGAGAGTAAGGTGCAGAGGGACAGTTACACAGAGCACAGGTTGGAGACTGGGGTGCAAATGGACTGATACAGAAAGCAGAGGTTGGAGACTCGGGTGTAGAAGTACCCTTACAGAGAGCAGAGGTTGGAGAATGCAGTACAGAAGGACTGTTATAGAGAGCAGAGGTTGGAGACTGGGGTGGAGAAGGACTGCTGCAGAGAGCAAATTTTGGAGACTGGGGTGCAAAAGGACTGTTGCAGAGAGCAGAGGATGGTGACTGGGTTGCAGAAGGACTGTTGCAGAGAGCAGAGGTTGCAAACTGAGTTGCAGAAGGACTGTTAGATAGGGAAGTGTTTGGTGACGGTGGTGCAAAACGACTTATACAGGAAGCAGAGGTTGGATACTTGGGTGCATAAGGACCCTTACAGAGAACAGAGGTTGGAGAAGGCGGTACAGAGGACTGTTACAGGGAGCAGAAGTTGGAGACTGGGGTGTAGAAAAACTGATGTAGAGAACAGAGTTTGGAGACTGGGGTGCAGAAGGATCGTTGGGTAGAGAAGAGTATGAAGACTAGGGTGTAGAAGGACTGTTGCAGAGAGCAGAGGTTGGAGACTGAGTTGCTGAAGGACTGTTTAAGAGAGCAGATGTTGGAGACTGGGGTGCAGAAGAACTGTTTCAGAGAGCATATGTTGGAGACTGAGGTACAGAAAGATTGTTACAGAGAGCAAAGTTTGGAGACTGGGGTGCAGAATTACTGATACAGAAAGCAGATGTTGAGACTGGGGTGCAGAAGGACCATTACAGAGAGCAGAGGTTGGAAACTGTGGTTCAGAAGGACTGTTGCAGAGAGCAGAGATTAGAGAATGGGGTTCAGACGGACTGTTACAGAGAGCAGTTGTTAGAAAATGGGGTGCAGAAGTAAAATTCAGAGGTTGGAGACAGAGTGGAGAAGGACAGTTACAGAGAGCAGAGGTTGGAAACCTTTGTTCAGAAGGACTTGTACAGAAAGCAGAGGTTTGAGACTGGGGTGCAGAAGGACAGTTACAGAGAACAGAGGTTGGAGAATGCGGTACAGAAGGACTGTTACAGAGAGCAGAGGTTGAAGACTGGGGAGTAGAAGGACTCATGCAGAGAATAGATGTTGGAGACTGGGTTGAATCAGGACCGTTGAAGAAAGCAGAGGTTCTAGACTGGGTTGGAGAAGAACTGTTGCAGAGAGCAGATGTTGGAGACTGGGGTGTATAAGGATCGTTGCAGAGAGCAGAAGTTGGAGACAGGGGTGCAGAAGGACGGTTGCAGAGAGCAGAAGTTGGATTCTGAGGTGCAGAAAAACAGTTACAGAGTGCAGAGGTTGGAGACTGGGGTGCAGAAGGATAGTAGAAGAGAGGAGAAGTTGGAGACTGAGTTGCAGAAGAATCGTTAGAGAGAGCAGAGGTGGTGACTGGGCTGCAGAAGGATCGTTACAGAGAGAAGAGGTGGAAGACTGCGGTGCAGAAGGACTTTTACAGAGAGCACAGGTTGGAGACTGGGGTGCAGAAGAAATGTTGCAGAAAGCAGAGGTTGGAGACTGGGTTGCAGAAGGATCTTACGTGGAGCAGAGTTTGGAGACTTTGGTTCAGAAGGACTGTTGTAGAGATCAGATGTTGGAGACTTGGGTGCAGAAAAACTGTTGCAGAGAGCATATATTGGAGACTGGGATTCAGAAGGATCCTTGCAGATAGCAGAGGTTGGACAATGGGGTGCAGAAGAACTGTTACACAGAGCCTAGGTTGAAGACTGAGGTGAAGAAGGACTGTTAAAAAGAGCAGATGTGGGAGACAGCGGTGCAGGACTGATACAGAGCAGAAGGTGAAGACTGAGGTGCAGAAGGACTGTTACACAGAGCAGAGGTTGGAGCCTCGGGTGCAGAGGATTATTGCATAGATCAGAGTTTTCAGACTGAGGTACAGAGGAACTATTGCAGAGAGCAGATGTTGGAGATTGGGGTGCACAAGGACTGTTGCAGCGAACAGGGGTTGGAGACTTTGGTGCAGAGTCATCGTTGTAGAGAGCAGAGTTTGGAGACTCAGGTTTAGAAGCACTGTTATAGAGAGTAGAGGTTGGAGACTCAGGTGCAGAAAGACAGTTGCAGAGAGCAGAGGTTGGAGACTAAGGTGCAGAGGGACAGTTACACAGAGCACAGGTTGGAGACTGAGGTGCAGAAGGACTGATACATAAAGCAGAGGTTGGAGACTCGGGTTTATAAGTACCATTACCTTGAGCAGAGTTTGGAAAATGCAGTACAGAAGGACTGTTATAGAGAGCCGAGTTTAGAGACTGGGGTGGAGAAGGACTGTTTCAGAGAGCAGAATTTGGAGACTGGAATGCAAAACAACTGATTTAGAGACCAGACGTTGGAGACTAGGGTGTTGAAGGATCGTTGGGGCGAGTAGAGTATGGAGAGTGGGGTGTAGAAGGTCTGTTGCAGAGAGCAGAGTTTGGAGACTGCGGTGTAGAAAAACTTTTACAGAGAACAGACGTTGGAGACTGGGGTGCAGAAGGAACGTTGGTGGGAGCAGTGTATGGAGACTGGGGTCTAGAAATACTGAATCAGAGAGCAGAGGTTGGAAACTGGGGTGTAGAGGGATTGTTTAAGAGAGCATATGTTGAAGACTTGAGTGCAGAAGGACTGTTGCATAGAGCAGAGATTGGAGACTGAGGTACGAAGGACTGATACAGAAAGCAGAAGTTGAAGACTCGGGTGCAGAAGTACCCTTACCAAGAGCAGAGTTTGGAGAATTCAGTACAGATGGAGTGTTACAGAGAGCAGAGGTTGGAGACTGGGGTGGAGAATGACTGTTGCAGAGAGCAGATGTTGGAGACTGGGATGCAAAAGGACTGTTGCAGAGAGTAGAGGATGAATACTGTGGTGCAGAAGGACTGTTGCAGGGAGCAGATGTTGCAGACTGAGTTGCAGAAGGACTGTTAGAGAGGGAAGAGTTTGGAGACGGTGGTGAAAAATGACTGATACAGAAAGTGGAGTTTGGATAATGGGGTGCATAAGGACCCTTACAGAGAACAGAGGTTGGAGACGGCGGTACAGAAAAACTGTTACAGACAGTCGAGGTTGGAGACTGGGGTGCAGAAGAACTTATGTAGAGAACAAATGTTTTAGACTGAGGTGCAGACGGATCGTTGGGGCGAGCAGAGTATGAAGACTAGGGTGTAGATGGACTGTTGAAGAGAGCAGAGTTCTCAGACTGAGGTAGAGAAGAACTGTTGCAGGAAGCAGATGTTGGAGACTGGGGTTCACAAGGACTGTTGCAGTGAGCAGAGGTTTGATACTGGGGTGCAGAAGGATCGTTGCCTAGAGCACAGGTTGGAGACTGAGGCGCATAAGGAATGTTGCGGAGAGCAGAGGTTGGAACTTGAGTGCAGAAGGACTGTTGCAGAAAGCAGAGTTTTGAGACTGAGGTTCAGAAGGACTGTTGCAAAGAATGGAGGTGCAGAAGGATCGTTACAAAAAGCAGAGGTTGGAGACTGGGGTGCAGACGGACTTTTACAGAGAGCACAGGTTTGATACTGGGAAGCAAAAGGAATGTTGCAGAGAGCAGAGGTTGGAGACTGAGATGCAGAAGTAGTGCTGCTGAAAGCAGAGGTTGGAGACTGAGGTGCAGAAGGACTGTTACAGAGAGCACAGGTTGGAGACTGGGGTGCAGAAAGATTATTGCAGACAGCAGAGTTTTCAGACTGAGGTACAGAAGAAAAGTTGCAGAGAGCAGATGTTGTAGACTGGGTTGCACAAGGACTTTTGCAGCGATCAGAGGTTGGAGACTGGGGTGCACAAGGATCGTTGCAGTGAGCAGAGGTTAGAGACTGGGGTGCAGATGGACTTATACAGAGAGCAGAGGTTGGAGATTGGAGTGCAGAAGGCCTTTTACAGAGAGCACAATTTGAAGACTGGGGTGATGAAGGACTGTTACATAGAGTTTGAAGACTGAGTTGCAGAAGGATCTTACAGAGAGCGGAGAATGGAGACTGAGTTGCAGAAGCACTGTTAAAGAGAGTAAAAGTTGGAGACTGAGGTGCAGAAGGACCGTTGCAGAGAGCAGAGTTTGGAGACTGAGGTGCAGAAGGACTGCAGAGAGCAGAGTTTGGAGACTGAGGTGCAGAAGGACTGCAGAGAGCAGAGGTTTTAGACTGGTAAACTGGGATGTACAAGGACTGTTGCAGAGAGTAGAGGTTGGAGATTAGGGTTTAGAAGCACTTTAGCAGAGAGCTGAGGTTGGAGACTAAGGTGCAGAAGGACAATTACGCAGAGCAGACGTTGGAGACTGGGTTGCAGAAGGACTGACACAGAAAGCAGACGTTGGAAATTGGGGTGCAGATGTACCCTTACAGAGAGCAGAGTTTGGAGAATGCAGTACAGAAGGATTGTTACAGAGAGCAATGTTTGGAGTCTGGGGTGCAGAATGACTGTTGTAAAGAGCAGATTTTGGAGACTCGGGTGCAAAATGACTGTTGCAGAGAACAGCGAATGGAGACTGGGGTGAAGAAGGACTGTTGCAGAGAGCAGAGTTTGCAGACTGAGTTAGAAAAAGATGGTTACAGAGGGCAGAATTTGGAGACTGTGGTTCAAACAACTGATACAAAAAGCACAGTTTGGATACTGGGGTGCATAAGGACTCTTACAGAGAACAGAGGTTGGAGACTGTGGTACAGAAGGACTGTTACAGAGAGCAGAGGTTTTAGACTGGGATGTAGAAGGACTGTTGCAGAGAGTAGAGGTTGGAGATTGGCGTCCAGAAGGACTGTAGCAGAGAGCAGAGATTGGAGACTAAAGTGCAGAAGGACAGTTAAACAAAGCAGAGGTTGGAGACTGGGGTGCAGACGGACTAACACAGAAAGCAGAGGTTGGAGACTCGGGTGCAGAAGTCTATTACAGAGAGCAGAGGTTGTAGAATGCAATACAGAAAGACTGTTACAGAGAGCAAAGTTTGGAGACTGGGGTGGATAATGACTGTTGCAGAGAGCAGATGTTGGAGACTGGGTTACAAATGGACTGTTGCCAAGAGCAGAGGATGGAGACTGGGGTGCATAAGGACTGTTGCAGAGAGCAGAGGTTGCAGACTTTGTTGCAGAAGGACAGTTACAGAGGGCAGAGTTTGGTGACTGTGGTTCAAAACGACTGATACAGAAAGCAGAATTTTGATACTGGGGTGCATAAGGACCCTTACAGAGAACAGAGGTTGGAGACTGTGGTACAAAAAGACTGTTTCAGAGAGCAGAGTTTGGAGACTGGGGTGCAGTAGAACTGATGTAGTGAACAGAGTTTGGAGACTGGGGTGCAGAAGGATCGTTGGGGTGATCAGAGTATAGAGATTCGGGTGTAGAAGGACTGTTGCATAGAGCAGAGGTTGGAGACTGGGGTGCAGAAGGACAGTTACAGATAGCAGATGTTGGAGACTGAGTTTCAGAACGATCTTACAGAGAAAAGAGTTTGGAGACTGCGGTGCAGAAGGACTGTTACAGAGAGCTGATGTTTGAGACTCTGGTGCAGGAGGATCATTACAGAGAGCAGAGGTTGGAAACAGGGGTGTAGACGGACTATTACAGAGAGCATAGGTTAGATTATGGGGTGCAGAAGGAATGTTGCAGAGAGCAGAAATAAGAGACTGGGCATCAGAAGGACTGTTGCTGAAAGCACCGGTTGGAGACTGAGGTATAGAAGGACTGTTACAGAGAGCACAGGTTGGAATCTGGGCTGCAGAAGGACTGACAAAGAAAGCAGATTTTGGAGACTAGGGGGCAGAAGGACCATTACAGAGAACAGAGTTTTCAGGCTCTGGTACAGAAGGACTGTTACAGAGAGCAGAGTTTGGAGACTGGGGTGTAGAAGGACTGTTGCAGAAAACAGAGGTTGGAGACTGGGATGCAGAAGGACCGTTGTACAGAGCAGAATTTGAAGATAGGTTCCAGAAAGACTGTTACAGCGAGCAGGGGTTGGAGACTGTTGTGCAGAATTTTCTTACAGAGAGCAGAGTTTGGAGACTTGGGTACAGAGGAATTGTTGCAGAGAGCAGATTTTTCAGACTGAGGTACAGAAGAACTGTTGCAGAGAGCAGACGTTGGAGACTGGATTGCACAAGGACTGTTGCAGCGGAGCAGATGTTGGAGACTGGGGTTCAGAAAGATCTTACAAAGAGCAGTGTTTGGAGACTGAGGTTCAGAAGCACTGTTTCAGAGAGTAGAGGTTGGAGACTGAGGTGAAGAAGGATAGTTACAGAGAGAAGAGTTTGGAGACTAAGGTGCAGAAAAACTTTTGCTGAGAGCAGAGGGTGGAGACTGGGGTGTAGAATGACTGTTGCAGAGAGTAGAGGTTGGAGATTGGGGTCCAGAAGGACTGTTACAGAGAGCAGAGTTTGGAGACTGCGGTGGAGAAGGACTGTTGCAGAGAGCAGATGCTGGAGACTGGGGTGCAAAAGGAAAGCTGCAGAGAGCAGAGGATGAAGACTGGGGTGCAGAAGTATCCTTGGGGCAATCAAAGTATGGAAAATGGGGTGTAGAAGGACCGTTACAGAGAGCAGAGTTTGGAGACTAGGGTTTAAAAGGACTTTTTCAGAGAGCAGAAGTTGGAGACTTGGGTGAAGAAGAACTGTTGCATAGAGCAGAGGATGGAGACTGAGATGCAGAAGATGGTTACAGAAAGCAGAGTTTGAAGACTGGGGTGCAGGAGGACTGTAACAGAGAGCAGACGTTGGAGACTGGGGTGCAGAAGGATCGTTGCAGAGAGAATAATTTGGAGACTGGGGTTCAGAAGGATTGTTAGAGAGAGCAGAGTTTGGAGACTGTGGTGCAGAAGGACATTTACTGAAAGCACAGGTTGGAGACTGAGGTTCAGAAAGACTTTTACAGAGAGCACAGGTTAAAGACTGAGGTGCAGAAAAACTGTTACAGAGAGCAAAGTTAGGAGACTTGGGTGCAGAAGGAGTGTTGCAGAGAGCAGAAGTTGGAGACTGAGGTTCAGAAGGACCCTTACAGAGATCAGAATTTGGAGACTGGTTTGCAGAGGAGTGTTACAAAGAGCAGAGGTGGGAAACAGGTGTGCAGAAGGATCTTACATGGAGCGTAGTTTGAGACTGGGGTGCAAAAGAACTGTCTCTGAGAGCAGAGGTTGAATACTAGGGTGGAGAAGGATCATTGAAGAGAGAAGAGTTTGGAGACTGGGTTCAAAAGGCCTGTTACATACAGCAGAGTTTGGAGACTGGGGTGAAGAAGGCCTGTTACAGAGAGCAGTTTTTGGAGACTGTGGTGCAGAAGGACAGTTACAGAAATCAGAGTTCAGAGATTGGGTTGCAAAAGAATTTTACAAAGAGCAGAGGTTGGAGAATGAGGTACAGAACGACTGTTAGAGAGAGCAGAGGTTTGAGACTGAGATGCAGAAGGATCGTTGGAGAGAGCAGTGTTTGGAGACTGCAGTGCAGAAGGACTGATACCGAAAGCAGAGTTTTATGACTGGGGTGCAGAAGGACCCTTACAGAGAACAGAGGTTAGAGACTGAAAGACTCTTACAGAGAGCAGACACTGGAGACTGGGGTGAAGAATGACTGTTGTAGAGAACAGATGTTGGAGACTGGTTTACAGAAGGACCATTGCAGAAAGTAGAGGTTGGAGACTGGGTTTCAGAAGGATCTTACAGAGAGCAGAGTTTTGACACTGAGCTGCAGAAGGACTGTGGCAGAGAGAAGAGGTTAAAGATTGGGGCGCTTAAAAACTGTAGCAGAGAGCAGAGGTTGGAGTCTGAGGTGCGGAAAGACTGTTACAGAGAGCACAGGTTAGACACTGGGGTGCAGAAAGACTGATAAAGAAAGCAGAGTTTGGAGACTGGGGTGCAGAAGGACCCTTACCGAGAGCAGAAGTTGAAGATTGCAGTACAGAAGGACTGTTAAAGAGAGCAGAGGTTCGAGACTGGGGTGGAGAATGACTTTTGCAGAAAGCAGAGGATGGAGACTGGGGTGCAGAAGGACTCTTGCAGAGAGCAGAGTTTGAAGACTGGTTGCAGAAGGACTGTTTCAGAGGGCAGAGGTTCCAGAGTTAGGTGCAGAATGACGGTTACAGAGAGCAGAGTTTGGAGACTGTGGTGCAGAAGGACTTATATAGAAAGTAGAGGTGGAAGACTGGGTTGCAAAAGTACCCTTACAGAGAACAGAGTTTGGAGACTGCAGTACAGAAGTACTATTGTAGAGAACAAGTTTGAAGACTGGGGTGCAGAGGTACCAATGCTGAGAGCAGAGGTTGGAGACTGGGGTGCAGATGAAATGTCATAGAGAGCACAGGTTGGAGACTGAGGTGTAGACGGAATGTTACAGAGAGCAGAGTTTAGAGACTGAGGTGCAGAAGTACTGTTACAGAAAGCAGAGGTTGGAAATTGGGGTGTAGAAGGACCGTTACAGAAAGCAGAGGTTGGAGACTGCGGTACAGAAGGACTGTTACACAGAGCAGATATCGGAGACTGGGGAGCAGAAGGACTGTTGCAGAGGACAGAAGATGGAGACTGTGGTGGAGAAGGAATGTTACAGAGAGCACAGTTTGGAAACTGGAGTGCAGAAGGATCTTACAGAGAACATTGTCTGGAGAGTGTGGTGCAGAAGGAGTGTTGCAGAGAGAAGAAGTAGAAGACTGGTGTCCAGAAGGATCGTGGCAGAGAGCAGATTTTAGAGGCTGGGGTGCAGATGGACTGTTACAGAGAGCAGAGTTTGGAGACTGAGGTGCAGAAGGACTGTTACAGAGAGCAGAGGTTGGAGACTGGGGTTCAGATGGATCTTACAGAGAGCAGAGTTTGGAGACTGGGGTGCAAAAGGACAGTTGTAGAGATCACATGGTGGAGACTGGGATGGAGAAGAATCGTTGAAGAGAGAAGAGTTGGAGACTGGAGTGCATAAGGATCTTACATAGAGCAGAGGTTGGTGAGTAAGGTGCAGAAGGACTGTTGCCGAAGGCAGAGGTTGGAGACTGGGGTGAAGAAAAATCAATACAGAGAGAAGAGGTTGGAGACTGGGGTTCTGAAGGCCTGTTACAGAGAGCAGATGTTCGAGACTGGGTTGCAAAATTCCTGTTACAGAGAGCAGAAGTTGGAAATTATTCTGCAGAATGACTGTTACAAAGAGCAGAGTTTGGAGACTGGGTTGCAGAAGGGTCTTACAGAGAGCAGAGGTAGGAGACTGAGGTGCAGAAGGATCGTTGCAGAGAGCAGAGTTTTTAGACTGAGTTGCTGAAGCACTGTTGCAGAGAGCGGATGTTGGAGACTGGTGTGCAGAAGGACTGTTGCAGAGAGCAGAGGTTGGAGATTGTGGTGCAGAAGAATCCTTGCAGAGAGCAGAGGTTCAAGAGTAAGGTGTAGAAGGATCCTTGGAGAGAGCAGAGCTTGGAGACTGGGGTGCAGAAGGATGGTTACAGAGAGCAGAGGTTGGAGACTGGTGTGCAGAAGGACTGTTACAGAGTAAAGAGTTGCAGAGTACAGAGTTTGGAGACTGAGGTGCAGAAGGATTGTTACAGAGAGCAGAGGTTGGAGACTGGGGTGCAGACAAAGTGTTGCAGATAGCGGATTTTGGAGACTAGGGTGCAGAAGAACTGTTATAGGGAGCAGAGGTTGGAGACTGGGGTGCAGAAGGACTGATACAGAAAGCAGAGATTGCAGTCTGGGGTGCAGAAAGACCGATACAGAGAGCAGAGGTTGGATTCTGCAGTACAGGAGGACTGTTACAGAGAGCAGAGATTGGAGACTGGGGTGCAGAAAGACTTTAAAAGAGAGCTGATGTTGGTAACTAGGGTGCCGAAGGACTGTTGAAGAGAACAGAGTTTGGAGACTGGGGTGCAGAAAAACTGTTGCGGAGAGGAGAGGTTGGAGACTGGGGTGCAAAAGACTGTTACAGAGAGCAGAGGTGAAAGACAGCGGTTCAGAAGGATCTTACAGAGAGCAGAATTTGGAGACTGAGTTCCAGAAGGACTGTTAAAGAGAGCAGATGTTGGAGACTGACGTGTAGATGGACTCTTAAAGAGAGCAGAGGTAAAAGACTGGGGTGCAGAAGTTTTGTTCCAGACAGCAGAATTTTCAGACTGAGGTAAAGAAGGACTGTTGCAGAGAGCATATGTTGGAGACTGGGGTGCAGAAGGACTATTGCAGAGAGCAGACGTTGGAGACTGGGGTGTAGAAGGACTGTTACAGAGTACAGAGAATGGAGATTCAGGTGCAGAAGGACTGTTGCAGGAAGCAGAGTTTGGAAACTGGGATGCAGAAGGATCATTAAAGAGAGCAGAGGTTGAAGACTGCGGTATAGAACTGTTACCAATAGGAGAGGTTGGAGACTGGGGTGCAGAAGGACTTTTATAGAGAGCAGAGGTTGGAGACTAAGGTGCAGAATAACTGTTACAGAAAGCAGAGGTTGGAAATTGGGGCGTAGAAGGACGGTTACAGAGAGCAGAGGTTGGAGACTGTGGTACA
The DNA here is from genome assembly GCF_052094955.1 of Ictidomys tridecemlineatus. Lineage (NCBI taxonomy): Eukaryota > Metazoa > Chordata > Mammalia > Rodentia > Sciuridae > Ictidomys > Ictidomys tridecemlineatus. The sequence goes on from NW_027521275.1 coordinate 92,110, forward strand.
GAAGGACTGTTACACAGAGAAGATCGCAGAAGGACTGTTGCAGAGGACAGGAGTTGGAGACTGGGGTGGAGAAGGAATGTTACAGAGAGCAGAGTTTAGAATCTGGAGTTCAGAAGCATCTTACAGAGAGCAGAGGTTGGAAACTGTGGTACAAAAGAACTGTTGCACAGAACAGAAGTTGGAGACTGGGGTCCAGAAGGATCGTTGCAGAGGGCAGATTTTAGAGACTGAGGTTCAGATGGACTGATACAGAGAGCAGAGTTTCGAGACTGAGGTGCAGAAAGACAGTTACAGAGAGCAGTGTTTGGAGACTTGTGTGGAGAAGGACTGTTACAGAGAACAGAGGTTGGAGACTGGGGTTCAGATGGATCTTACAGAGAGCAGAGTTTAGAGACTGGTGTTCAAAAATACTGTTGCAGAGAGCAGATGTTGGAGACTGGGATGGAAAAGAATCATTGCAGAGAGAAGAGGATGGAGACTGGAGTGCATAAGGATCTTACAGAGAAGAGAGGTTGGTGACTAGGGTGAAGGACTGTTGCCAAGAGCAGAGGTTGGAGGCTGGGGTGGAGAAAAATCATTGCAGAGAGAAGAGGATGGAGACTGAGGTTCCGAAGGCCTGTTACAGAGAGCAGAGGTTCGAGACTGGGTTGTAAAATTCCTGTTATAGAGAGCAGAGTTTGGAAACTATTCTGCAGAAGGACTGTTACAGAGAGCAGAGTTTGGAGACTGGGTTTCAGAAGGATCTTACAAAGAGCAGAGGTAGGAGACTGAGGTTCAGAAGGACTGATACAGAAAGCAGAGTTTGGAGACTTGGGTGCAGAAGGACCATTACAGAGAGTAGAGTTTGGTGAATGCGGTACAGAAGGACTGTTACAGAGAGCAGATATTGGAGACTGGGGAGCAGAAGTACTGTTGCAGAGGACAGAGTTTGGAGACTGGGGTGCCGCAGGACCCTTGCAGAAAGCAGATTTTGGCGACTAGGGTGGAGAAGGAATGTTAGAAAGAGCAGAGTTTGGAAATTGGAGTGCAGAAAGATCTTACAGAGAGCAGAGGTTGGAGACTGTGGTCCAAAAGGACTGTTGCAGAGAGCAGACGTTGGAGACTGGGGTCCAGAAATATCGTTGCAGAGAGCATTGTTTGCAGACTGGGGTGCAGAAGGCTTTTGCAGAAAGCAGAGTTTGGACACTGAGGTGCAGAAGGACTGTTTCAGAGAGCAGATGTTGGAGACTGGGGTTCAGATGGATCTTACAGAGTGCAGATGACGGAGACTGAGGTGCAGAAGGATTGTAAAAAAGAGCAGAGGTAGGAGACTGGGGTGCAGGAGGTTCGTTTCAGACAGCAGAGTTTTCAGACTGTGGTGCAGAAGGACTGTTGCAGAGACCAGATATTGGAGACTGGGGTGTAGAAGGACTGTTGAAGAGAGCAGATGTTGGAGACTGGGGTGCAGAAGGACCGTTACAGAGAACAGAGTTTGCATACTGAGGTGCAGGATTGTTACAGAGAGCAGAGTTTGGAGACTGTGGTGCAGAAGGACTGTTGCAGAGAGCAGAGGTTGGAGACTGAAGTGCAGAAGGACTGTTGCAGAGAGTAGAGTTTTGAGACTGGCGTGCAGAAGGACTGTTGCAGAGAGCAGAGGTTGGAGACTAAGGTGCTAAAGGACACTTAGAGCAGAACGTAGAGACTGGGCTGCAGAAGGACTGATACAGAAAGCAGAGACTCTAGTATGGGGTGCAGAAAGAATGTTACAGAGAGTAGAGTTTGGAGAATGAAGTACAGAAGGACTTTTGCAGAGAACAGAATTTAGAGACTGGGGTGAAGAAGGACTGTTGCAGAGAGCAGAGTTTGAAGACTGAGATGCAGAAGTCCTGTTACATAGAACAGAGATTGTAGACTGGGGTGCAGAAGGATCATTGCAAATAGCAGAGCTTGGAGACACGGGTGCAGAAGGATCTTACATAGAGCAGAAGTTAGAGACTGAGGTGCAGAAGGACTGTTGCAGAGATCAGAAGTTGGAGACTGGGGTGCAGTAGGATGATTGCAGAGATCAGAGGTTGGAGATTGGGATGCAGAAGGATCATTGCAGAGAGCAGAGTTTGGAGACTTGGGTGCAGAAGGCCTGCTACAGAGAGCAAAGTATTGATACTGGCGTGCAGAAGGCCTGCTATAGAGAGCAGAGTTTTGAGACTGGAGTGCAGAAGGCCTGTTATAGTGAGGAGAGGTTGGAGACGGTGGATACAGAAATCTGTTACAGAGAGCAGAGTTTGGAGACTGCTTTGCTGAAGGAACTTACAGAGAGCAGATGGTGGAGACTGAGGTGCACGTGGACTGTTACAGAGAGCAGTGGTTGGAGACTGGGGTGTAGAAGAATCATGGAGAGCAGAGGTTTCAGACTGAGGTGTAGAAGGACTGTTACAGAGAGCAGAGTTTAGAAACTGACGTGCAGAAGAACTGTTACAGAAAGCAGAGGTTGAAAATTGGGGTTCAGAAGGACTGTTATAGAGAGCAGAGTTTGGAGACTGCGGTATAGAAGGACTGTTACAGAGAGCATAGGTTGGAGACTGGGGTGCAGAAGGACTGTTACAGAAAGCACAGGTTGAAGACTGAGGTGCAGAAGGATAGATACAAAGAGCAGAGGTTGGAGACTGGGGTTCAGAAGGACTGATTCAAAAAGCAGAGTTTGGACACTGGGTTGCAGAAGGACCGTTAAAGAGAGCAGAGTTTGGAAACTGCGGTACATAAGGTCTGTGACAGAGAGCAGATCTCGGAGACTGGGGAGCAGAAGGACTGTTGCAGAGGACAGAGGTTTGAGACTGGGGTGGAATAGGACTGTTGCAGAGAGCAGATTTTAGAGACTGGGGTGCAGAAGGATTGTTACAGAGAGCAGGGGTTGGAGACTTAGGTGCAGAAGGACTGTTACAGAGAGCAGAGGTTGGAGACTGCAGTTCAGATGGATGTTACAGAGAGTTTGCAGACTGTGGTGCAAAAGGACAGTTGCAGAGAGCAGATGTTAGAGACTTGTGTGGAGAAGAATCATTGCAGAGAGAAGAGGTTAGAGACTGGGGTGCAGAAGGACTGTTTCAGAGATGAGAGGTTGGAGACTGGGGTTTAGTAGGATCATTGCAGAGAGCAGATGTTGGAGACAGGCGTGCAGAATGATCATTGCATAGAGCAGAGTTTGGAAACATTTGTGCAGAAGGCCTGATACAGAGAGGAGAGGTTGGAAACTGGGTGCAGAAGGACTGTTATAGAGAGCAGTGTTTGGTGACTGAGTTGCTGAAGGATCTTACAGAGAGTAGAGGTTAAAGACTAAGCTACAGGTGGACTGTTACAGAGAGCAGTGGTTGGTGACTGGGGTGCAGAAGAATCGTAGAGAGCAGAGGTTTCAGACTGAGGTACAGGTGGACTTTTAGAGAGAGCAGTGATTGGAGACTGGGGTGTAGAAGGACTGTTACAGAGAGCAGAGTTTTGAGACTCAGGTGCAGAAAAACTGTTGCAGGAAGCAGAGTTTGGTAATTAAGGTGCAGAAGAACCGTTACAGAGAGCAGAGTTTGGAGACTGCGGTATAGCACTGTTACCTAGAGCAGAGGTTGGAGACTGCAGTGCAGAAAGACTCTTACATAGAGCATAGGTTGGAGACTCAGGTGCAAAGGATAGATACAGAGAACAGATTTTGGAGATTGGGGTTCAGGAAGACTGATACAGAAAGCAGAGTTTGGAGACATGGTTGTAGAAGGACCTTTACAAAGAGCAGTGGTTGGAGACTGCGGAACAGAATGACTCTTACAGAGAACAGATCTTGGAGACTGGGAGCAGAAGGACTGTTTCAGGGAGCTGAGGTTGAAGACTGGGGTGGAGAAGGAATGTTATAGAGAGCAGAGTTTGGAAACTAGAGTGCAGAAGGATCTTATAGAGAGCAGAGGTTGGAGACTGTGGTGCAGAAGGACTGTTACTGAGAGCAGAGGTTGGAAACTGGGGTCCAGAAGGATCGTTGCAGAGACCGGAGTTTGGAGACTGGGGTGCAGAAGGAGTGTTGCAGAGAGTAGATGTTGAAGACTGGGGTGCAGAAGGAATGTTGCAGAGAGCAGATTTTAGAGACTGGGGTGCAGAAATACTGTTACAGAGAGCAGAGGTTGGAGACTGAGGTGCAGAAAGACTGTTACAGAGAGCAGAGTTTGGAGATTTGGGTGTAGAAGGACTGTTACAGAGAGCATAGTTTGGAGACTGGGGTTCAGATGGATCTTACAAAGAGCAGAGTTTGGAGACTGGGGTTCAAAACGACTGTTGCAGACAGCTGATGTTGGAGACTGGGGTGGAGAAGAATCATTGCAGAGAGAAGAGGTTGGAGACTTGGGTGCCGAAAGCGTGTTACAAAGAGCAGAGTTTGGAGACTGGGTTGCAGAAGTCCTGTTACAGATAGCAGAAGTAGGAGACTGTTGTGCAGAAGGACAGGTACAAAGTGCAGAGTTTAAAGACTGGGTTGCAGAAGGATCTTACAGAGAGCAGAGTTGGGAGACTGAGGTGCAGAAGGACTGTTACAGAGCGCTGAGGTAGAAGAATGGGGTGCAGAAGGGTCTTTACAGAGAGCAGAGTTTCAAGACTGAGGTGCAGAAGGACTGTTGCAGAGAGCAGATGTTAATAACTAGTGTGCAGAAGGACTGTTGTAGAGAGCAGAGGTTTTAGACTAGGGTGGAAAAGTCCTGTTACAGAGAGGAGAGGTTGGAGACTCGGGTGCAGAAGGACTGTTACAGAGAGCTGAGGTTAGATACAGGTGTGCAGAAGCATCTTACAGAGAACAGAATTTGGAGACTGAGGTGCAGATGGACTGTTGCAGAGATCAGAGGTTGGAGACTGGGGTGCAAAAGGATCGTTGCAGAGAGCACATTATGGAGACCGGGGTGCAGAAGGCCTGCTACAGAGAGCAGAGTTGGGAGACTAGCGTCCATAATTCCTGTTACAGAGAGGAGAGGTTGGAGACTGGGGTGCAGAAGGACTGTTATCGAGAGCAGAGTTTTGAGACTGGGTTGCTGAAAGATCTTATGGAGAGAAAAGGTTGGAGACTGAGGTGCAGAAAGACCATGCAGAGAGGAGAGGTGTCAGAATGAGGTGCAGAAGTACTGTTACAGAGAGCAGAAGTTGGAAACTGAGGTGTAGAAGTACTGTTAGAAAGAGCTGAATTTGGAGACTGATGATCAGAAGGACTGTTACAGAAAGCAGAGTTTGGAAATTGGGGTGCAGAAGGACCGTTACAGAGACCAGAGTTTGGAGACTGAGGTATAGAAAAACTGTTACAGAGTGCAGATGTTGGAGACTGGGGTGTAGAAGGAATTTCATAGACAGCACAGGTTGGAGACTGAAGTGCAGAAGGATAGATACAGAGAGCAGAGTTTTGAGACTGGTGTTCAGAAGGACTGTTATAGAGAACAGTGTTTAGAGACTGGGGTGCAGAAGAATCGTGCAGAGAGCAGAGTTGTCATACTGAGATGCAGATGGACTGTTACAGAGAGCATAGGTTGGAGACTGAGGTGCAGAAGGATAGATAAAGAGAGCAGAGGTTTGAGACTGAGTTTTAGAAAAATCCTACAGAGGATATTGTGAACGGAGTGGTTTTCCTTGTGTCCATTTCAGAGGATTTGTCGCTGATATACAGGAATGCCTTTGATTTATGCGTGTTGATCTTATAACCTGCCACTTTTCTCAATTCATTTATTAGCTTTAACAGTTTTTTTGTAGACCCTATTGGGTCCGCTCGGTATAGAATCATGTCATCTGCAAATAGTGATAATTTAAGTTTTTCTTTTCCTGTTTTTATGCCTTTAATTTCTTTCATCTGTCTAATTGCTCTTGCCAGTGTTTCGAGAACTATGTTGAACAGAAGTGGTGAGAGAGGGCATCCCTGTCTTGTTCCAGATTTTAGAGGGAATGCCTTCAATTTTTCTCCATTCAGAATGATGCTAGCCTGAGGCTTAGCATAAATTTCTTTTACAATGTTGAGGTATGTTCCTGTTATCCCTAGTTTTTCGAGAGGTTTGAACATAAATGGATGCTGAACTTTGTTGAATGCTTTTTCCGCATCTATCGAGATGATCATATGGTTCTTATTTTTAAGTCTATTGATGTGGTGAATAACATTTATTGATTTTCGTATATTGAACCAGCCTTGCATACCAGGGATGAATCCTACTTGATCATGGTGCACAATTTTTTTGATATGTTTTTGTATCCGATTTGCCAGAATTTTATTGAGGATTTTTGCATCTAGGTTCATTAGAGATATTGGTCTGTAGTTTTCTTTCTTTGAAGTGTCTTTGTCTGGTTTCAGAATCAGGGTGATGTTGGCGTCGTAGAATGAATTTGGAAGTTCTCCCTCTTTTTCTATTTCCTGAAATAGCTTGAAAAGTATTGGTATTAGTTCCTCTTTAAAGGTTTTGTAAAACTCTGCTGTATACCCATCCAGTCCTGGGCTTTTCTTAGATGGTAATCTTTTGATAGTTTCTTCTATTTCCTCAGTTGATATTTGTCTGTTTAGGTTGTCTATATCCTCCTGAATCAATCTGGGCAGATTATGTGACTTAAGAAATTTATCGATGCCTTCACTATCTTCTATTTTATTGGAGTATAAGGATTCAAAATAATTTCTGATTATCTTCTATATTTCTGAATTGTCTGTCGTGATCTTGCCTTTTTCAACCCTTATGCTAGTAATTTGAGTTCTCTCTTTTCTTCTCTTCGCTAGCATGGCTAAGGGCCTGTCAATTTTATTTATCTTTTCAAAGAACCAACTTTTTGTTTTGTCAATTTTTTCAATTGTTTCTTTTGTTTCGATTTCATTAATTTCAGCTCTGATTTTAATTATTTCTTGCCTTCTACTTCTTTTGCTGTTGTTTTGCTCTTCTTTTTCTAGAATTTTGAGATGAAGTATGAGATCATTTACTTGTTGGTTTTTTTGTTTTTTTAAGGAATGAACTCCAAGCAATGAATTTTCCTCTTAGAACTGCTTTCAATGTGTCCCATAGATTCTGATATGTTGTGTCTGTGTTTCATTAAACTCTAAGAATTTTTTAATTTCCTCCTTGATGTCTTCTAAAACCCATTGATTATTCAGTAACCTATTCTTCATTCTCCAAGTGATGCATGATTTTTCCTTGCTCCTTTTATCGTTGATTTTTAGTTTCATTCCATTATGATCAGATAAGATGGATGGTATTATCTCCGCTCCTTTATATTGTCTAAGAGTTGCCCTGTGACATAATATATGATCTATTTTTGAGAAGGATCCATGTGCTGCTGAGAAAAATGTGTAGCTGCTTGATGTTGGGTGGTATATTCTATATATGTCAATTAAGTCTAGGTTGTTAATTGTGTTATTGAGTTCTATAGTTTCCTTATTCAACTTTTGTTTGGAAGATCTGTCCAGTGGTGAGAGAGGTGTGTTGAAGTCTCCCATGATTATTGTATGGTGGTCTATTAGACTCTTGAACTTGAGAAGAGTTTGCTTGATGAACACAGCAGCACCATTGTTTGGGGCATATATATTTATGATTGTTATGTCTTGTTGGTGTATGGTTCCCTTGAGCAATATGTAGTGTCCTTCTTTATCCCTTTTGATTAACTTTGGTTTGAAATCTATTTTATTTGATATGAGTATGAACACTCCTGCTTGTTTCCGTAGTCCATATGAGTGATATGATTTTTCCCAACCTTTCACCTTCAGTCTATGTATATCCTTTCCTATCAAATGTGTCTCCTGTAGGCAGCATATTGTTGGGTCTTGTTTTGTGATCCATTCAACTAGCCTGTGTCTCTTAATTGGTGAGTTTAAGCCTTTAACATTTAGGGTTATTTTTGAGATATTGTTTGTTCTTCCAGCCATATTTGTTTATTAATGCTGCTAAACCTGATTTGTTTTCCTCTTTGATTATTTTCCCCCCTTTACTGTCCTACCTCCCACTGTTGGTTTTCATTGTTGTTTTCCTCTTCCTGTAGTGTTTTGCCAAGGATTTTTTGAAGAGATGGTTTTCTAGCAGCAAATTCTTTTTACTTTTGTTTATCATGGTATGTTTTAATTTCATCTTCCATCCTGAAGCTTAATTTCGCCGGATACACGATTCTTGGTTGGAACCCATTTTCTTTTAGCGTTTGAAATATGTTATTCCAGGATCTTCTAGCTTTTAGAGTCTGTGTTGAGAGATCAGCTGTTATCCTGATTGGTTAACCCCTAAATGTAATCTGCTTCCTTTGTCTTGTAGCTTTTAAAATTCTCTCCTTATTTTGTATGTTGGACATCTTCATTATAATGTGTCTAGGTGTGGATCTCTTATGATTTTGCACATTCGGTGTCCTGTAGGCTTCTAGGATTTGGGGTTCTGTCTCATTCTTCAAGTCTGGGAAATTTTCTCAAGAATAAAATACTTGGAAATCAACCTAACAAAAGAGGTGAAAGACTTATACAATGAAAACTACAGAACCCTAAAGAGAGAAATTGAAGAAGACCTTAGAAGATGGAAAAATATACCCTGTTCATGGATAGGCAGAACTAACATCATCAAAATGGCGATATTACCAAAAGTTCTCTATAGGTTTAATGCAATGCCAATCAAAATCCCAACGGCATTTTTTGTAGAAATAGAGAAAGCAATCATGAAATTCATATGGAAAAATAAAAGACCCAGAATAGCAAAAACAATACTAAGCAGGAAGTGTGAATCAGGTGGTATAGCGATTCCAGATTTCAAACTATACTACAGAGCAATAGTAACAAAAACAGCATGGTACTGGTACCAAAACAGGCGGGTAGACCAATGGTACAGAATAGAGGATACAGAGACTAATCCACAAAGTTACAACTATCTTATATTCGATAAATGGGCGAAAAGCATGCAATGGAGGAAGGATAGCATCTTCAACAAATGGTGCTGGGAAAGCTGGAAATCCATATGCAACAAAATGAAACTGAATCCCTTTCTCTCGCCATGCACAAAAGTTAACTCAAAATGGATCAAGGAGCTTGATATCAAATCAGAGACACGGCATCTGATAGAAGAGAAAGTTGGCTACGACCTACATGCTGTGGGGTCGGGCTCCAAATTTATCAATAGGACACCCATAGCACAAGAGTCAACATCTAGAATCAACAAATGGGACTTACTCAAACTAAAATGGTTTTTCTCAGCAAAAGAAACAATAAGAGAGGTAAATAGGGAGCCTACATCATGGGAACAAATCTTTACTCCACACACTTCCGATAGATCCCT
>NW_027521276.1:0-101276 GCF_052094955.1 Ictidomys tridecemlineatus
GTCCTTCTGCACGCCAATCTCCTACCTCTACTCTAAGCAACAGTCTTTCTGAACCTTAGTCTTCAAACTCTGCTCTCTGCAACATTCCGTCTGCACCCCAGTATCAAACCATTGCTCTCTGTAAAAGTCCGTCTGCACCCCAGTCTCCAACCTCTGCTCTCTGTAATGATCCTTCTGCACCTCCTTCTCCAAACTCTTTTCTCTGTAAGATCCTTCTGAAACCCAGTCTCCAACGTCTCTTCTCTGCAACAGTCCTTCTGCAACCCAGTCTTTAACCTCTGCTCCCTGCAACAGTACTTCTTCACCTCAGTCTCCAAACTCTGCTTTCTGCAACAGTCCTTTTGCAAACAAATCTCCAAACTCTGCTCTCCGCAACATTCCTTCTGCACCCAAGTCTCCAACCTGTGCTCTCTTTAAAAGTCCTTCTGCACCCCAGTCTCTTAACTTTGCTCTCTGTAACGATCCTTCTGCACCCCAGTCTTGAACCTCTGCTCTCTGCACACCAGTTTCAAACCTCTGCTAGCTGCAACAGTCCTTGTGAACCCAAGTCTCCAACATCTGCTTCCTGCAACAGTTCGTCTGTACCTCAGTCTGAAAACTCTGCTCTCTGCAATAATCCATCTGCACCCCAGTCTCCAACATCTGCTCTCGTTAAAAGTCCTTCTGTACCTCAGTCTCCAATCACTGCTCTATGCAACAGTCCTTCTGCACCCAAGTCTCCAACATCTGCTCTCTTCAAAAGTCCTTCTTCACTCTAGTCTCCATTCTGCTTGCCTAAACAATCCTTCTGCACCCCAGGATCCAATATCTGTTCCCTACATCATTCCTTCTGCAACTCAGTCTGCAACATCTGGTCTCTGCAACAGTGCTTCTTCACCTTACTCTCCATCTTCTTCTCTCTGCAGCAGTCCTTTTGCACCCCAGTCTCCAACATCTGCTCTCTTCAACAGTCATTCTCCACAACCAGGCTCCAATCTCTGCTCTCTGTAACATTTCTTCTGTACTGCATTCTCCAACCCCTGCTCTCTCTAAGGGTACTTCTGCACCTGAGTCTCGAACCTCTGCTTTCTGTGTCAGTCCTTCTGCACCCCAATCTCCAACCTCTGCTCTGTGTAACTGTACTTCTGTACCTTAGTCTCCAAGTCTGCTCTCTGATACAGTCTTTCTGGACCCCAATCTCCAACGTCTACTCTCTGCAACAGTCCTTCTACATCCCAGTCTACAACCTCTGCTCTCTGCAATAGTCCTTCTGCACCCCAGTCTCCAACCTCTGCTCTATGTAACAATCCTTCTGCACCTGAGTCTCCAACCTCTGCTCTCTGCAACTGTTCTTCTGAACCTAAGTCTCCTACCTCCACTCTCTGTAAACGTTCTTCTGCACTTCAGTCTCCAACCTCTGTTCTCTGTGAATTCCTTCTGCAACCCAGTCTCCAAACTATGCTCTCTGTAACAGTGCTTCATCACCCCAGTCTCCAAACTCTGCTCTCTGTGTCAGTCCATCTACACCCCAGTCTCCAACCTCTGCTCTCTGCAACGATCTTTCTGCAGCCCAGTCTCATACCTGTGCTCGCTGTAACAGTCCTTATGTAACTCAGTCTAAAACATCTGCTCTCTGCAACAGTTCTTGTGTAGCTTAGTCTGAAATCTCTGCTCTCTGCAATAATCTTTATGCACCCAGTCTCCAACCTCTTCTCATAGTAACAGTCATTCTGTACCTCAGTCTCCAAACTATGCTCTCTGTAAGACCCTTCGGAAACCCAGTATTCAAACTCCGCTGTCCGTAAGAGTCCTTCTGCACTCAGTCTCTTAACTCTGCTCTCTGTAATAGGCCTTCTGTATCCCATTCTCCAAACTCTGCTCTCTGTAAGAGGCCTTCAGAACCTTAGTCTCCAACTTCTACTCTCTGCAACGATATTCTGCACCCCAGTCTCCAACCTCTGCTCTCTGTAAGATCTTTCTGCACACCAGTCTCCAAACTCTACTCGTTGTAACTGTCCTTACGTACAGGATTCTCCAACCATTGCCCTCTGTAACGGTCCTTCTGCACCCCAGTCTCCAACATCTGATTTCTCTATCAGTTCTTCTGCACCCCATTCTCCAACCTCTGCTCAATGTAACACTCTTTCTGAACCTCAGTCTTCAACCTGTGCTTTCTGCAACAGTCTTTATGCACCAAAGTCTCCAAATACTGCTCTCTACAACATTCCTTCTTCACCCCAGTATCCAACTTGTGCTTTCTGCAACGATCCTTTTTCACCTCATTCTCCAACCTCTGCTCTCTGCAAAGATTCTTCTGCACACCAGTCTCCAACCTCTGCTCTCTGCAACAGTCCTTGTGAACCCCAGTCTTCAACATCTTATCTCTGCAAAAGTTCTTCTGTACCTTAGTGTGAAAATTCTGCTCTCTGCAATAATCCATCTGCACCCCAGTCTCCAAACTCTGCTCTTTGTAACAGTTCTTCTGTACCTCAGTCTCCAATCTCTGCTCTATAAAACAGTCCTTCTGCATACACGTCTCCAACATCTGCTCTCTGAAACATTCCGTCTACACCCCAGACTCCAACCTCTGCTCTCTGCAACAGTCCATCTACACCCCAGTCTCTATACTCTTGGAGCCCCAGCAATCCTTCTGGACCCCAGTCTCCAACATCTGCTCTCTACAACAGTCCTTCTGCACCCCAGTCTCCAACCTCTGCTCTCTGCACGATCCTTCTGCACACCAGGCTTCAACTGTTGCTCACTTTAACAGTACTTCTACAACCCAGTCTCCACACTCTGCTCTCTGTAACAATAATTCTGCACCTCAGTCTCTAACCTCTGCTCTCTGCAACAGTCTTCTGCAAAACAGTCTCCAATCTCTGCTCTCTGTAACAGTCCTTCTGTACCGGATTGTCCAACCTCTTTTCTTTTTAACGGGCCTTCTGCACCCCAGTAACAAACATCTGCTTTCTCTATCAGTCCTTCTGCACCTCAGTCTCCAACCTCTGCTCTCTGCAACAGTCCTTCTGCACCCAAGTCTCCAACCTCTGCTCTCTGCAACATTCCTTCTGCAAGTCAGTCTCCAAGCTCTGCCTTCTGCAAAGATCCTTTGGCACCGCAGTCTCAAACCTCTGCTCGCTGAAACAGTCCTTATGAACCCCAGTCTCCAACATCTGCTCTCTGCAACAGTTCTTCTGTACTTCAGTCTGAAAACTCTGCTCTCGGAAATAATCAATCTGACCCCCAGTCTCCAACCTCTACTCTCTGTAAAATTCATTCTGTACCTCATTCTCCAATCTCTGCTCTATGCAACAGTCCTTCTGCACCCAAGTCTCCAACATCTGCTCTCTGAAACAGTCCTTCGACACCCCAGTCTTCAACCTCTGCTCTCTGCAACAGTCCTTCGACACCCCAGTCTTCAACCTCTGCTCTCTTCAACAGTCTTTCTACACCCCAGTCTCCATACTCTGCTCGCATCAATGATCCTTCTGCACCCCAGTCTAAAAACTCTTCTCTCTGCAACAGTCCTTCTACACTGCAGTCTCCATTCTCTGCTCGCCCCAAGGATACTTTTGCACCCGAGTCTCCAACATCTCTTCTCTACATCAGTTCTTCTGCACCCCAGTCTCTAATCTCTGCTCTCTGTAACAGTCTTTCTGTACCGCAGTCTGCAAACTCTGTTCTCCATTAGGGTCCTTATGCACCCCAGTACCCAACATCTGCTTTCTGTATCAGTCGTTTTGCACCATAGTCTCCTAACTGTGCCCTCTGTAACAGTCATTCTTCATCTCAGTCTGCAAAGTCTGCTCTCTGCAACAGTCCTTCTGCACCACACTCTCCATCCTCTTCTCTGTGCAACAGTCCTTTTGCACCCCTGTCTCCAACATCTGCTCTCTGCAACAGTCATTCTCCAACCCAGTCTCCAAACTCTGCTCTCTGTAATAGTCCTTCTGTACTGCATTTTTCAACTTCTACTCTCTGTAAGGGTACTTCTGCACCAGAGTCTCCAACCTTTGTTTTCTGTATCAGTCCTTTTGAGCCCCAGTCTCCAACCTGTGCTATGTGTAACTGTCCTTCTGCACCTTAGTCTCCAACCTCTACTCTCTGCAAAAGTCCTACTAAATCCCAGTGTAAAACCTCGGCTCTCTGCAACAGTCCTTCTGCATCCCAGTCTCCATCCTCTGCTCTCTGTAACAATCCTTCTGCACCTCAGTATCCAACCTATGCTCTCTACAACTGTCCTTCTGCACCTCTGTCTTTAACCTCTACTCTAATTAACAGTGTTTCTGCACCTCAGTCTCCAAATCTGCACTCTGTAAGATCCTTCTGCAACCCAGTCTCCAAACTCTGCTCTTTTTAAAAGGCCTTCTGCACCCCAGACTCCAAACTCTGCTCTCTCTATCAGTCCATCTGCACCCCTGTCTCTAAACTCTGCTCGTTGCAACAGTCCTTGTGCAACCCACTTTACAACATCTGCTCTCTGCAACAGTTCTTTTGTACCTCAGTCTGAAAACTCTGCTCTCTGCAATAATCCTTCTGCACCCCAGTCTCAAACCTCTCCTCTCTGTAACAGTCCTTCTGTACCTCAGTCTCCAACCTCATCTCTCTGTAAGAACCTTCTGAAACCCAGTGTGCAAACTCTGCTCTCTGTGACAGTCCTTCTGCACCCCAGTCTCCAACCTGTGCTCTCTGTAACATACCTTATGCACTCCAGTCTCAAACCTCTGCTCTCTATAAGAGGCCTTCTGCAGAACAGTCTCCAACCTCTACTCTCTACAAGGATGCTTCTGCACCCCAGTCCCCAACATCTGCTCACTACAACAGTACTTCTGCAATCCAGTCTCCAACCTCTGCTCTCTGCGAGATCCTTCTGCACACCAGTCTCCAACCACTGCTCACTGTAACAATAATTCTGCACCTCAGTCTACAACTTCTGTTCTCTGCAAGGGTCCTTCTGCACCGCAGTCTCTAACCTCTGTTTTCTGCAACTGTCTTCTGCACCCCAGTCTCCAACCTATGCACTCTGTAACAGTCCTTTTATACCAGATTCTCCAACCTCTGCTCTCTGTAACGGTCCTTTTGCACCCCATTCTTCAAATTCTGCTTTCTCTATAAGTCCTTCTGCACCCCAGTCTCCAACCTCTGCTTTCTGTAACATTCCTACTGCACCCCAGTCTCGATCCTCTGCTCTCTGCAATGATATTTCTGTACCTCTGTGTCCAACCTCTTCTCTCTGCAAAGATCCTTTTGCACCCCAGTCTCAAAGCTCTGCTAGATGCAACAGTCCTTGTGAACACCAGTCTCCAACATCTACTCTTTGCAACAGTTCTTCTGTACTTCAGTCTGAAAACTCTGATCTCTGCAATAATCCATCTGCACCCCAGTCTCCAAGCTCTACTCTCTGTAACAGTCCTTCTGTACCTCAGTCTCCAATCTCTGCTCTATGCAACAGTCCTTCTGCACCCAAGTCTCCAACATCTGCTCTCTGAAAGAGTCCTTCGACAACCCAGTCTCCAACCTCTGCTCTCTGTAATAGTCCTTCTACACCACAGTTTCCATAGTCCGCTCGCCCAAACGATCCTTCTGCACCCCAGTCTCCAACGTCTAATCTCTACAACAGTCCTTCTACACTTCAGTCTCCAACCTCTGCTCTCTGCAACAGTCCTTCTATACCCCAGTCTCCATACTCTGCTCGACCCAACAATCCGTCTGCACCCCAGTCTCCAACCTCTGTTCTCTACATCAGTTCTTCTGCACCCCAGTCTCTGACCTCTTCTCTCGGTACCGGTCCTTCTGTACCGCAGTCTCCAACCTCTGTTCTCAGTAAGGTTCCTTATGCACCCTAGTATCCAACCTCTTCTTTCTGTATAAGTCGTTTTGCACCACTTTCTCCAAACTCTGCCATCTGTAAGAGTCCTTCTGCAACTCAGTCTATAACCTCTGCTCTCTGCAATAGTCCTTGTGCACCCCAGTCTCTATCCTCTGCTCTCTGCAACATTCCTTCTGCACCCCAGTCTCCAACATCTGCTATCCGCAACAGTCATTCTCCACCCCAGTCTCCAAACTCTGCTCTCTGTAAGAGTCCTTCTGTACTACATTCTCGAAACTCTGCTCTCTGTAAGGATACTTCTGCACCCAAATCTCCAAACTCTGCTTTCTGTATCAGTCCTTCTGCACTACAGTCTTTAACCTCTGCTCTGTGTAAGTGGCCTTCTTCACCTTAGTCTCTAACGTCTGCTCTCTGCTACAGTTTTTCTGGACCCCAGTCTCCATAATCTACTATCATCAACAGTCCTTCTGCACCCCAGTCTCCAATCTCTGCTCTTTGTAAGAGTCCTTCTGTACTAAAGACTCCAAGCTATGTCTCTCTAATGGTCCTGCTGTACCCCAGTCTTCAAACTCTACTTTTTGAATAATTTCTTCTGCACTTCTGTCTTAATCCTCTGCTCTCTATAACAGTCCTTCTGCACCTCAGTCTTCAACCTCTGATCTCTGCAACAGTTCCTTCTGCACCCAAATCTCCAAATTCTGCTCTATGCACAAGTCCTTCTGCACCCCAGTATCCAACCTCTGCTCTCTGTAACAATCCTTCTGCACCCCAGTCTCCAAATTCTGCTCTCTGCAGCAGTCCTTCTTCACCCCAGTCTCCAACCTCTGCTCGGTGTAATATGCTTCTGTACCCCAGTCTCCAAACTCTACTCTCTGGAACAGTTCTTCTGCACCATAGTCTCCAAACTCTGCTCTCTGTTACAATCCTTCTGCACCTCAGTCTTAAACCTCTGCTTTCTGTATCAGTCCTGCACCCCAGTCTCCAAACTTTGCTCTCTGTAACAGTCTTTCTGAACCTCAGTCCCTGTCCTTGCTCTCTGTAATATTTCTTCTGCAACCCAGTCTTTAACCACTGCTCTCTGCAACAATCCTTTGGCACCCCAGTCTCCAACGTCTGCTCTCTACAACAGTCCTTATGCATCCCAGTCTCCAACCTCTGCTCTCTATAAGATCCTTCTGCACCCCAGTATCCAACCTCTGCTATCTTCAAAGTTTTTTCGGCACCTCAGTCGCCAACCCCTGCTCTCTGTAATGGTCCTTCTGATACCCAGTCTCAAAACTCTGCATTCTGTATCAGTCCTTCTGCACCTCAGTCTCAAACCTCTGCTCTCTTTAACAGTCCTTCTGCACCTCAGTCTTCAAACTCTCCTCTCTGCAATTGTCCTTCTGCAGGTCAGCCTTCAAACTCAACTCTCTGTAACAGTTATTCTGCATCACAGTGTACAAACTCTACTCTCTGTTAGATCCTTTTGCAAACCAATCTCCAAACTCTGCTCTCTGTAATAGTCCTTCTACACCACTTCTCCAAACTCTGCTCTCTGTCACAGGCTTTCTGCACCCCATTCTCCAATATCTACTCTCTGGAACAGTCCATATGCACACAAGTCTCCAACCTCTGCCCTCTGCCAAAGTCATAATGCTTCCCAGTCTCTATCATCTGCTCTCTACATTAGTCTTTCTGCACCTCAGTCTTAAAACCTCTGCTCTCTGCCACGATCCTTCTGCACCCCAGTCTCCAACCTGTGTTCTCTGCAACAGTCTTTCTGCACCACAGTCTCCAAACTCTGCTCTCTGTAACAGTCCTTCTGTACCGCAGTCTCCATCCTCTCTTCTCTGTAATGGTCCTTCTGCACCCCAGTCTTTAAACTCTGCTTTCTGTATCAGTTCTTCTGAACAACAGTCTCATACCTCTCCTCTCTGTAACAGTCCTTCTGCACCTAAGTCTACAACCGCTGCTCTATGCAACAGTCTTTCTGCAACCCAGTCTTCAACCTCAGCTGTCTGCAAGAATCATTCTGCACCCCAGTCTCCAACATCTGTTTTCAGTATCAGTCCTGGACCACAGTCTCCAAAATCTGCTCTCTGTAACAGTTTTTCTCTACCTCAGTCTCCAACCTCTGCGCTCTGCCACAATTCTTCTACACACCAGTCTCCATCGTCTGCTCTATGCCACAGTCATCCTGCATCTCAGACTCCAAACTCTGCTCACTGTAAGATTCTTCTTCACCCCAGTCTCCAACCTCTGCTCTCTTCAATGGTCCTTCTGCACCCCAGTCTCCAACCTCTGTTCTCTGCATCAGTCCTTGTGCACAATAGTCTCCAACATCTACTCTCTGCAACAGTTCATTTCCACCCCAGTTTCCAACCTCTGCTCTCTGTAACAGTCCTTCTGTACGGCAGTCTCAAAACACTGCTCTCTGTAAGGGTATTTCTGCATCCCAATCTCCTACCTCTCCTAACTGCAACAGTCCTTCTATACCCCAGACTAAAACCTCTGCTCTCTGAAACAGTCCTTCTGCACCCCAGTCTCCAACCTCTGCTCTCTGTATCAATCCTTCTGCACCTCAGTCTCCAAGCTCTGCTCTCTGCAATGATCCTTCTCTAAGTCAGTCTTCAAAGTCTACTCTTTGTAACAGTACTTCTGCACCTCAGTCTTCAACCTCTGCTCTCTGTAAGATCCTTCTGCAACCCAATCTCCAAACTCTGCTCTCTGTAACAGGCATCGTGCACCCCAATCTCAAAACTCTGCTCTCTGTAACAGGTTTTCTTCACCCCGTCACCAAACTCTGCTCTATTTATCTGTCCTTCTGGACCCCAGTCTCCAGCCTCTGCTCTCTGCAACAATCCATCTGCACCCTGTCTCCAACCTATGCTCGCTACAACAGTCCATGTGCACCCAGTCTCCTACATCAGCTCTCTGCAACAGATCTTCTTTACCTCAGTATGAAAACTCTGCTCTCTGCAACAATCTTTCTGCAATCCAGTCTCCATACTCTGTTCTCTGTAACAGTCCTTCTGTACATCAGTCTCCAACCTCTGCTTTCTGTAAGACCCTTTTAAACCCAGTCTGCAAATCCTCCTCACTGAAACACTCCTTCTGCAAACCAGTCTCCAATCTCTGCTCTCTGTAAGAGTCCTTCTGCACCGCAGTCTCCCACCTCTTCTCTCTGTAACGATCTTTCAGCAGCCCAGTCTCCACCTCTACTCTCTTCAACGATTCTTCTGCAACTCAGTCTCCAACTTCTGCTCTCTTCAACGATTCTTCTTCACCCCAGACTCTATCTCTGCTCTCTGTAACTGTTTTTCTGCAAATCAGTCTCCAAACTCTGCTCTCTGCAACCGTCTTTCTGCACCTCTGTCTCTAACCTCTGCTCTCTGCAACGATCCTTATGCATCCCAGTCTCCAACATCTGCTCTCCGCAACAGTCTTTCTGCACCCCAGTCTCCAACGTCTCCTCTTTTTAACACTCCTTCTGCACCCCAGTCTCCAACCTCTGTTCTCTGTAAGGTCCTTATGTACCCCAGTTTCCAAACTCTGCTCTCTGTAACATTCTTCTCCAACCCAGTCTACAACCTCTGCTTTTCTCAAGGGTCCTGCTGCAACCCAGTCTACAACATCTGTTCTCTGCAACAGTCCTTCTACTTTCCAATATCAAACCTCTTCTCTCTGTAACAGTCCTTCTGTACCGTAGTCTCCAACCTCTGCTTTCTCTAATAGTCCTTCTGCACCCCAGTCTCAAACCTCTGCTTTGTGTATAAGTTCGTCTGAATTACGGATTCCAACCTCTGCTTTCGGTAACAGTCCTTTAGCACCTTTGTCTCCAACCTCTGAACTCTGCAACCTTACTTCTGCACCCCATTCTCTAACCTCTGCTCTCTGTAACAGTACTTCTGTACTACAGTCTCCAACCTCTGCTCTCTATAACGGTTCTTCTGCACCCCAGTCTCAACCTCTGCTTTCTGTATCAGTAATTCTTCACCCCAGTCTCCAACCTTTGCTCTCTGTAACATTTTTTCTGCACCTCAGTCTCCAACCTCTGCGCTCTGCAACAGTTCTTCTGCAACCCAGTCTCCAAACTCTGCTCTCAGCAACAGTTCTTCTGAACCCCAGTCTCCAACATGTGCACTCTGAAAAAGTTCTTCGATAAACCATTCTCCAACCTCTTCTCTCTGTAACAGTTTTCCTGTATTGCAGTCTCCGAACTCTGTTCTCTGCAATGGTCCTTCTGCACCCCAGTCTCCAACCTCTGCTTTCTGTATCAGTCCTTCTGAACCCCAGTCTCCAAATTCTGCTCTCTTCAACAGTCCTCTGCACCCAAGTCTACAACACCTGCACCCTGCAATAGTCCTTCTTCACCTCATTCTCCAACCTCTGCAATTTGCAACAGTCCTTCTGCACCCCAGTCTCCAACCTCTTCTCTCTGTAACATTCCTTGTGCACCTCTGTCTCCACCTCTGCTCTCGGTAATGGTCCTTCTGCACCTCAGTCTTTAACCTCCACTCTCTGTAACAGTCCTTCTGCACCTTAGTTTTCAACCTCTGCTCTCTGTAAGATCCTTCTGCAACCCAGTCTCCAAACTCTGCCTTCTGTAACACTCGTTCTGCATCCTTTCACAAAACTCTGCTCTCTATAACAGGCCTTCTGCACCCCAGTCTACAACCTCTGCTCTCTGCCACAGTCTTTCTAAACACCAGTTTCCAACCTTTGCTCTCTTCAACAGTCCTTCTGCACCCCAATATCCAACTTCTGTTCTCTGTAACAATCTTTCTGCAACTCAGTTTTAAAACTCTGACCTCTGCAATGGTCCTATTGCACCCCAGTCTCTAGCCTCTGCTCTCTGCAACGATCTTTCTGCACCCCAGTCTCCAACACCTGTTCTCTGCAACAGTCTTTGTGTACATCAGTCTGAAAACTCTGATCTCTGCAAGGATCCTTGTGCACCACAGTCTCCAACCTCTGCTCTCTGTAACAGTCCTTCTGAACCCCAGTCTCCTACCTCTGCTCTCTGTAAGATCCTTCTCCACCCCAGTCTCCAACCTCTGCTCTCTACAAGGGTCCTTCTGCACGGCAGTCTCAAACCTCTGGTCTCGGCAACAGTTCTTCTGCACCTCAGTCTCCAACCTCTGCTTTACGTAAGATCTTTCTGCAACAAAGTCTCGAAACTCTGCTCTCTGTAACAGTCCTTATGCACCCCTGTCTCAAACCTCTGCTCTGTGCAACAGTTCGTCTTCACCGCAGTCTCCTACCTCTGCACTCTGAAAGATCCTTCTGCACCCCAGTCTCCAAGCCCTGATCTCCGTAACAGTCCTTCTTCACCCCACTCTCCAACCTCTGCTCTCTGTAACAATCTTTCTGCACCTCAGTCTCCAACATCTGCTCTCTGCCACGGTCCTTCTGCACCCCATTCTCTAACCCCTGTTGTCTGCAAGAGTTCTTCAGCATGTCAGTCTCCAACCTCTGCTCACTGCAAAAATCCTTCTGCACCCCAGTCTCCAAACATTGCTTTCGGTAATATTTCTTCTGCACCTCAGTCTCAAAACTCTGCTCTATGTTACATAATTCTGTCACACAGTCTCCAATCTCTGCTCTTTGTAACAGTCCTTCTGCATCCCAGTCTCCAACCTTTGCTCTGTTCAACAGTTCCTCTGCACCCCAATCTCCAATCTCTGCTCTCTGTTGGATTCTTCTGCACCCCAAACTCAAAACTCTTATCTCTGTAACAGTCCTTTTTCACCCCAGTCTCAAACCTCTGCTCCCTGAAACAATTTTTCTGCACCCCAGTCTCCAACTTCTGCTCTCTGCAACAGTTTTTCTGCACCCCAGTCTTTAACATTTACTCTCTGAAACAGTCCTACTGCATCCCATTCTCCCACCTCTGCACTCTGCAACAGTCCTTCTGTACCCTGGTCTACAAACTCTGTTCTCTGTAACAGTCCTTCTGTACTGCAGTCTCTAACCTCTGCTCTCTGTAAGGTTCATTATCGACCCAAGTCTCCAACCTCTGCTTTCTGTATCAGTCCTTCTGCACCCCAGTCTCCAACCTCTACTCTCTGTAACACTCCTTCTGCATCTCATTCTTTAACATCTGCTCTCTGTAAAAGTCCTTCTGCACCCCAGTCTCCAAACTCTGCTCTCTGCAGCAGTCCTTCTACACTCCAGTCTTAAACCTCTGCTCTTTTTAACAGTCCTTCTGCAACCCAGTTTCCAATCTCTGCTCTCTGCAACGATTTTTTTGAATCCCAGTCTCCAACATCTGCTCTCTGCAACCGTTTTTCTGCACCCAAGTCTCCAAACTCTGCTCTCTGAAACGATCCTTCTGCACACCAGTCTCCAACCTCTGCTCTCTGCAATAATCCTAATGCACCCCAGTCGCCAAACTCTTCTCTCTGTAACAATCCTTCTGCACAACAGTCTCCAAACTATGCTCTACGTAATATTATTCTGCAACCCAGTTTCCAATCTCTGCTCTCTGCAACGATCCTTCAGCATCCCCGTCTCCAACATCTGCTCACTGCAACCATCCTTCTGCACCCAAGTCTCCAACCTCTGCTGTCTGCAATAATCCTACTGCACCCCAGTTGCCAACCTTTGCTCTCTGTAACAATCCTTCTGCACCCCAGTCTCCAACCTCTGCTCTCTGTAACAGTCCTTCTGCATCTCAGTCTTTAACATCTGCTCTGTATAAAAGTCCTTCTGCACCCAAGTCTCCAAACTCTGCTCTACGTAATATTCTTCTGCAACCCAGTCTCCAAACTCTGCTCTCTGTAACAGCCCTTCTGCACCCAGTCTCCAAACTCTGCTCTCTGTAACAGCCTTCTGCACTCCAGTCTCCAAACTCTACCCTCTGTATCAGTCCTTCTGCACCCCAGTCTCCAATCTCTGCTCTCTGTAACAGTCCTTCTGCATCTCAGTCTTTAACATCTGCTCTGTATAACAGTCCTTCTGCACAAAAGTCTCAAAACTCTGCTCTCTGCAACAGTCCTTCTACACTTTAGTCTTCAACCTCTGCTCTGTATAACAGTCATTCTGCAAACCAGTCTCCAACCTCTGCTCTCTGTAACAATCCTTCTGCACCACAATCTCCAAACTCTGCTCTATGTAATATTCTTCTGCAACCCAGTCTCCAAACTCTGCTCTCTGTAATAGCCGTTCTGTACCCAGTCCCCAACCTCTGCTCTCTGTAACAGCCTTCTTCACCCCAGTCTCCAAACTCTGCTCTCAGTATCAATTCTTCTGCACCCCAGTATCCAAACTCTGGTATCTTTAACAGTCTTTCTGCATCTCAGTCTCCTAACTCTACTCTCTGCAACAGTTCTTCTGCACACCAGTCTCCAAAGTCTGCACTCTGAAACATTTCTTCTCCACTCCAGTCTCCAACCTCTGCTCTCTGTAACAGTCCTCTTGTATTGCAGTCTCCAAACTTTGCTGTCTGTAATGGTCCTTCTGAACCTCAGACCTCAACCTCTGCTTTATGTATCAGTCCTTCTGCACCTCAGTCTCCAACCTCTGCTATCTGCAACACTCCTTCTGAACCTCAGTCTCCAAATTCTACTCTCTGCAAAAGTTCTTCTGCACCCATGTCTCCAAAACCTGCTCCCTGCAACAGTCTTTCTTCACACCAGTTTCCAACCTCTACTATCTGGAACAGTCCTTCTGCATTTCAGTCTCCAAACTCTGCTCTCTGCAACAGCCCTTCTACACTCAAGTCTTCAACCTCTGCTCTGTGTAACAGTCCCTCTGAAACACAGTTTCCAATCTCTGCTCTCTGCAACGATCCTTCTGCATCCCAGTCTCCAACATCTGCTCTCTGCAATAATCCTACTGCACCCAAGTCGCCAACCTCTGGTCTCTGTAACTATCTTTCTGCACCGCAGTCTCCAAACTCTGCTCTACGTAATATTTTTCTGCAACCCAGTCTCCAAACTCTGCTCTCTGTAACAGCCCTTCTGTACCCAGTCTCCAACCTCTGCTCTCTGTAACAGCCTTCTGCACCCCAGTCTCCAAACTCTGCTCTCTGCAACAGTCCTTCTGCACCCCAGTCTCCAAACTCTGCTGTCATTAACAGTCGTTCTGCATCTCAGTCTCCTACCTCCACTCTCTGCAACAGTTTTTCTGCACACCAGTTTCCAACGTCTGCACTCTGAAACAGTTCTTCTCCACTCCAGTCTCCAACCTCTTCTCTCTGTAACAGTCCTCCTGTATTGCAGTCTCCAAACACTGCTGTCTGTAATGGTCCTTCTGCACCTCAGTCCCAAAACTCGGCTTTTTGTATCAGTCTTTCTGCACCCCAGTCTCCTACCTCTGCTATCTGCAACAGTCTTCTGCACCACACTCTCCAAATTCTACTCTCTGCAAACGTCCTTCTGCACCCATGTCTCCAACACGTGCTCCCTGCAAGAGTCCTTCTTCACCCCAGTTTCTAACCTCTGCTATCTGCAACAGTCCTTCTGCACACCAGTCTCCAAACTCTGCTCTCTGTAACAGTCTTTCTGCACCTCAGTCTCAAAATTCTGCTCTCTTCAACAGTCCTTCTGCACCCGTCTCCAACCTCTGCTCTCTTGAACAGTCCTTCTACACCCCAGTCTTCAACCTCTACTATGTGTATCAGTCCTTCTGCACCCCAGTATCCAACCTCTGCTCTCTGTAACAGTCCTTCTTCACCATATTCTCTAACCTCTGCTCTCTGTTACAGTCTTTGTATATCGCAGTCTCCAAACTCTGCTCTATGTAACGGTCCCTCTGCACCCCAATTTCCAACCTCCTCTTTCTGTAATAGTTCTTCTGCACCTCAGTCACCAAACTCTGCTCTTTGTAACCGTCCTTCTGCACCTGAGTCTCCATCCTCTGCTCTCTCTAACAGACCTTCTGCACCTCAGTCTGAAACCTCTGCTCTCTTCATGATCCTTCTGCACCTCAGTCTCCAAACACTGTTCTCTGTAAAAGTCGTCCTGCACCTCAGTCACCAACCTGTACTCTCTATAAGATCCTTCTGCAACCCAGCCTCAAAACTCTTCTCTCTATAACAGTTTTTCTGTAACCTAGCCTCACAAGTCTGCTCTCTATAACAGTCCTTCTGAAACCCAGTCTCCAAACTCTCCTCTCTGTAGCAGGCCTTTTGCACCCCAGCCTCCAAACTCTGCTCTCTGAAACAGTCCTTCTGCAGGACAGTCTCAAACCTCTGCTCTTTTTAACGGTCCTTCTGCACCCTAGGCTTCCACTTCAGCTTTCTGTATCATAATTCTTCAAACCAATCTCCAACGTCTACTCTATGTAACAGTCCTTCTTCAACTCAGTCTCCAAACTCTGCTCTCTACAACAGTCCTTCTGCATCCCAGTCTTCAAACATTGCTATCTGCAAAATTCCTTCTGTACCTTAGAGTTTAACCTGTTCTCTCTGTAACAGTCTTTCTGCACCCCAGTCTCTTAACTCTGCTCTCTGTAACGATCCTTCTTCAGCCCAGTCTCAACCTCTGCTCTCTGCAAAGATTTTTCTGCAACTCTGTCTCCAACTTCTTCTGTCTTCAACGATTCTTCTTCACCTCACTTTTCAAACACTGCTCTCTGTAACAGTTTTTCTGCACCTCAGTCTCCAACCTCTGCTCTCTGCAACCGTCCTATTGCACCCCAGTCTCCAACCTCTGCTCTCTAAAACGATCCTTCTGCACACAAGTCTCCAACGTCTCCTCTCCTCAACACTCCTTCTGCACCACAGTCTCCAAACTCTGTTCTCTGTAAGGTCCTTCTGCACCCCAGTTTCCAAACTCTGCTCTCTGTAACATTCCTTCTCAAACCCAGTCTCCAACATCTGCTTTCGTTAACGGTCCTGCTGCAACCCAGTATCCAACCTCTGTTCTCTGAAACAGTCCTTCTGCTCCCCAATTTCCAATCTCTGCTCTCTGTAACAGTCCTTCTGTTCCGCTGTCTCCAACTTCTGCACTCTGAAATGGTCCTTCTGCACCCTAGTCTCCAACCTCTGCTTTCTGTATCAGTCCTTCTGCACCACAGTCTCCAAACTCTGCTCTCTGTTACAGTCCTTCTGCACCTCAGTCTCCAAACTCTGCTTTCTGTAGGATCCTTCTGAAACCAAGTCTCCAAACTCTGCTCTCCGTAACAGTCCTTCTTCACACCAGTCTCCAACCTCTGCTCTCTGCAACAGTCATTCTGAACCGCAGTCTCCAACATCTGCTCTCTGCAACAGTCCTTCTTCACCTCAGTCTGAAAACTCTGCTCTCTTCAACGATCCTTGTGCACCACAGTCTCCAAACTCTGCTTTCTGTAACAGTCCTTCTGCACCTCAGTCTACAACTTCTGCTCTCTGCAACAGTTCTTCTGCAACCCAGTCCTTAACATCTACTCTCTGAAATAGTCCTTCTACACACCTGTCCAAATGCAGAAGAATGAGACCTGAACTGTCGCTCACCCTGCAAAAAATAAACTCAAAATTCATTAACGACCCAGGCACTAAACCAGAAATTATGCAGTTTCGAGGAAAAAAACAAAGTCAATACTCCAACCTACAGGCAGAGGCAATGACTTTCTCAATAGGATGCCAAAGCCCAGGAGATAACACCAAAAGTTAGCTAATAGGATGGCATCAAATTAAGAAGGTTCTGCACAGCAAAGGAGACAATTAGAATATGAAGAGAGAACCTATGGAAAGGGAGAAAATCTTTATGAGCTGCTCCTCTAAAAGAGGATGAATATTTAGAATAGAGAACTCAAAAAACTTAACATCAAACCCACAATTATTAAATAACCCAATTATCAAATAACCCATTTACCAAATGGGAAACTAAATGAACTAAACAGACACGTCTTAGAAGAAAATATGTGAGTGGCCAACAAATATATGGAAATACTTGCAAGTCAAGACTACCCTGAGATTTCATCTCACTTCAGTGACAAAGGCAACCACCAAGAATACAAACAGAAATGAGTGTGACAAGGAGAGAATTGGAGAGAAAGGAGCACTCTCACCCTGTTGGTGGGCATGTAAATCAGCACAACCACCAATAAAATCGGGATGGAGGCTCCTCAGGAGTAGCCATGGACCACCCTGCGACCCAGCTCTACCTCTGCTTGGCATTTATCACAGCGGATCGAAGTCATCATACTATAATGACACATAAATACCCATGAAGCAGCCGAGGTGACATCAGTGGATGAATGGATAAAAAACATCTGGTATATGCACACTGGAATTTTATTCAGCCATAAAGAAGAACAAAATTATGTCATGTTGGAAGCTGGATGGATCTTCAGAACATTAAGGGAAATAAGAAACTCAGAAAGTTAAGGGCCGTATGTTTTTCCTCTGTTGAAGCTAGAGGCGAAAAAGGAAGGAAAGTTGAGAAGGGAGTCTCATCATGAAAGTTGAAGGAAGATCAGTAGAGTCAAGGCACCAGGGGAGGAGGTGAGGAAAAGAGAAATATTTGAATGATATTGGCCAAAGTTCACGGTTATTTTGTGTGCACGTTCAAATATGTGTCAGCAAATCCCACCATTATGGACCACTACAATGCACCAATGAAGTGTGAAAAGAAGAGTTTCACATTACATGGGACAGGCACTATTCTAGGAGGGTGCCCATTTTTTCCCGTCTATAAATACCACGATCATTTACCACTGTCAAAAATCTTTACAGATTCAAATGTTCTGATCACTGCTCCACCACATGGCCTCTTCTACTTCAGGGTCCCCTTATTCTAACTGAAATCAGGGAGCCCGTTTCAACAATGCCATCTGTAAATGTCTTTCCAGGCTGCCGAGGACAGCGGCTGCGGGTTTCACAAGGATCTGGTGCTGCCTTCTGAATGCATGTCCATGAGGCCTTGGCGAAGGCTGGTGCTCCAGGCCCTCCTCCAGATCCAGCTGTGAGGCCAGGGAAGGGGTCACATAACACTCCATCCAACACCTTATTTATTTCTGATCACCATTTTCTCCATTATTCCAGGATCATATTGGTCATTAAACTTAAGCAAACACTGAGTCCAGATTTCAGTCCATCAACCAAAGAGAGTCTATTAGCCACTCCTCGTGACTCAGGAAAATCCTTGGCCGTAACATTTCTGGTGATTACGTTCCTGTGACTGCATTCAAGATGATTCAGCAGTATGTCCTGACTTCTGTGGTCTAGAAGACTCAAACAAATTCTCTTATATATTCTTAAGGCTCCTATTAACAAAATACAGTAAAATATTTACCTTTTATTTTGGTGTGACCCTTATACTCTCCTGCACTTTATTTTATACTCTTACCTGAGGCGTTATATGATCATACCCCAATTAAGAGTCTGGTGACAATGTGGGATGATGGATGAGCATGTTAAAGACTATTGGGCTGGGGATGTGGCTCAAGCAGTAGTGCGCTTGCCTGGCACACGTACGGCCCGGGTTCGATCCTCAGCACCACATACCATCAAAGATGTTGTGTCCGCTGAGAACTAGAAAATGAATATTAAATTTTCTCTCTCTCTCTCTTTCTCTCTCTCTCTTTCTCTCTCTCTCTCTCTCTCTCTCTCTCTCTCTCTCTCTCTCTCTCTCTCTCTCTCTCCCCTCTCCTCTTCTCTCCTCTCTTCTCTCACTCTCTCTTAAAAAAAAAAAAGACAACTGCCCAGGTAGAATCATCATAGGGTCTTCAATTTAGGGAAAGGTAGTCTTCTTGGAAGAGGAGGGGTTGCCTCTTACAGCAAAGAGAGTTAATAGAGATTTCAGGGTTCAAGGCTCTGAGATTTGTCTAATTCCACTGGTATTTTGCCATTCTAATTAACAGGGTCTCAATCATTCCGCCATTAATGTACTAATTTACATAAAAAAGACCTGGAGGAATTGTGGATTTATAATTTTCTTTGTACTTCTGCAATTTGGAGAATTGAATGTTTTATTCTGATATTAACCTTTATCAGTTACCTGAGAGAAAATATTTCTGATGATCTGAACCTGACTTGAAGGAGGAATATAATGCTTGAACCTATCATTTTTTTTTCTGTAAGTCTCCAACTCCAGTCAGTAACAGAAGTCTGTAGTCATGTTGTAATGTTCATTCCCACCCTGAAGGTCGATGGTGTTATTCCAAAGCTCAGTTTTCCATAGACATTTGATTTCAGGCCACGATAACTTAAAGTCTCTGTTGGGTCATTGCACACCAGGAATTATCAGGTCTCCTTTCCCAGGGGCTGTGACATCATCAACATATTCAATTCCCTCAGGTCAGACATCCAACCTACCTCCTCAGATCTGTTATCTAGAACAATCTCTGATGTAAAACACTATTGTGGTCAGTGCCACCGTGGTCAGGTAGAGATGAAGAATGACTCTTGATGACTTAGGGTAGAGGAAGTTGACACAGAAAAAAGTTATAAAATGGTTGGGAGATCTGGAAGAAAAAAGAAAAATAGGGCAGGTGACACCACGCCATATATGGAAACCCTAGCTTTCCTGGAAAGAGACGCTCATTCCATGCTACTGTGACCCACATTCAGGAACAGCTATCTAGGAGCCTGCACACACAGCTCCTGGCACCAAAGAGATTAGTTCCTGCCTCTACAGTGCTGGTTTGCTGCTGCTATGGGATCCAAAAGAACCCGCTTTCTTCCTTTCCTTTCTTCCTCTCTGCCTAGTGTTTGGCTGATCTTTACAGAACCTTTTAAAATGGAGGCCTGCAGTCAGAGGAGTGTGGGAAACAATGTTCTCATACTTTCTGTCCTTCTGGTGTGGGAAGAACACAAAAGGACAGAGATGGTGCTGAACACCAACACAAGGTGTCCGACACACTTGAAACTGAAAGTGCGAAAATGGTGTTTGTGAAAAGAGAGGAGAGAAAGGAGTCTCAGAGATTATAAAAGCGGGAGTTGGAGTTAAAGTTCCAGATACAGACTCTCCAACCAGGTGCCTACAAGTCCCTGGAAGGCATCTTTTTTCAGATGACTATATACTAAAGTTTGAAGATTGGTCTAGATTTTCATCTTGCAAAAAGATGCACACCCTTCAGCCAGTTTTTCAGGGCACTCTGGACCTTGTTGCTTCTCAGGCTATGAATGACTGGGCTCAACAGGGGGCTCACCACACAGAAGAGCAAAGAGACCAGGGTGTCCATGTCCAGCCTTCTCTGGGCCTGTCATAGTGGAAGTTGGCTGTTCCATAGAACACCACCACGACAGTGAGGGGGGAAGCACAGGTGGAGAAGGCCTTCCTCCTGCCCTGGGCAGAGGTAATCCCCAGGATGGCCGCCATGATGAGTGCATAGGAGCCTGCAGTGAAGAGGCAGGGGCTCAGGCCCATGGTGGCAGTGAAAATGTGGAGCGCAGATTCGTTGACAGAGGTGTCTGAGCAAGAGAGCTTCAGGAGCAATGGGGTGTCACAGAGAAAGTGGCTGATCTGTTGAGGCCCACACAGAGTGAGTGTGATGGCCAGCACCGTGTGTGTGACCAAATTCACAAGCCCACACAGCCAGGACCCAGTCACCAGGCTAACACAGACCTTCACACTTATGATGACTGGGTACTGAGAAGAACGGCAGGTGGCCACACAGCAGTCATACTGGCCACACAGCCAGTAAGACGTCTTTTGTGCCAGCACTTGTCACCAAGAAGAAGATCTGGGAAAGGCAGCCCTCATAATAAATGGCCTTCTTCTCCCAGAAGAAGTTCACCAGCAGTACTGGGAGGGTGGTGGATGTGTATTAGACGTCAAAGAAGCTCAAATTGCTGAGGAAAAAGTACATTGGAGTGTGGAGAGCAGGACTGATCCTGGTGGCCACTATTATGAACATGTTTCCCAGAAGAGTGGTCAGGTAAATGACCAGAAAGAGCAGGAAGAACCAGCCCTGTAGGTTGGATTGGTTGGAAAATCCCAAGAAGATGAATTCAGTGACAAATTATTGATTGCTCATTTCCAATGTTGTCATAGCTACAAAACAGAGAAAAAGAGACCATGATGAAAATGGACTGAGAGCACCCCAAACAGGCTTGTTAATCTTCAGCAACATGGGAAATAATATCAAATTAAAAGCAGCCTGGAGACTGATAACCTGTGGGCCTGGTCTCAGGGAATCAGACCCATGAAGCCGCACACATCTGCAGGGGTGATGGTGGGTGGGAGTAACCAGAGAATTGCTAGAAGCCAACAGAAAGCCATTCAACCATATCATGGTGTGAAGTCATTTCTCACTGTCTCAGTAATCTCTGTCTCCTGTTGTCCTTTTATGTAAACATAGGATTTTTGGAGAAGTTCATTTTCATTGCAAATGTTAAGAAAAAAATTTACAAAGCAGAGTCATCATCTGCAGAAGCAGTCGGTGTTGCCTTCAGTGTTTTCCAATGTAGAGTTTTTCTCATTTTACATAAATCTTGATCTCTGTGTTCAGAAAGGCAGAAGTTAACTATTCCTGTACAATGCTGAAATTATCAGGGCCAGAGCAAAATAGAGGAAAGAAGTTGATGAAGTGGGGTTGGACTGGCTATCTTAAGTATACAGGGAAGATCAGTGGAGTAGAAGGAGAATGAGAGGATGGAGAGGTTTGGGAAGGGAGGAAATGTGAAAAGTCTATACGCAGATCATGTTATGTGAACATGGAAGTCTAAAACAGGGGAATGCACCTGTATGTATATGTAGAAAGCACCAGTCAGAAATTAACAAATAAATGACCCAAAAAAAGATCAATAGAGAAAGGAGAATAAGGACGGAAAGGGGAGGGAGATGGGGGGTGGAAACTGAATGGAGTAAATCAGATTCTTTGCATGTAGGATCTTTTCCAAATCAACCCAACTTCTATGTATAACTATTATGCTCTAATAAAAAATTTAAGAAGATGACATGATCCTATCAGCAAAGAGTGATATTTGAATTCTTCTTGACCTATTTGTATACCTTTAATTTCTTTCTTTTGTCCAATGGCTCCGGCAATTTCAAGGATGAAGTTGAATAGAAGTGGTGAAAGAGGGGGCACCCTTCTGCTTCCAGTTTTTAGAGTGAATGCTTTCAACCTTTCTCCACTTAGAATGATGCTGCCTTGGTTTTAGCATAGATAGCTTTTACAATGCTTTTACAAAGTTCCTTCTGTCCCTAGTGTTTCTACTGTTTTGACAGGTAGGGGTGCTATATTTTGTTAAATGCTTTTTCTGCATCTATTGTGATGATCAATAAGCTTACATCTCTCTTAAATAAACTTAATCTCTCCCCTTTGGCTAAACATTCAGATAATCTCCAGTCCTATAAATATTATCTCTTCAGAATAAAATTTAAATCTGACATAAAATAATTTGTTGTGCAGTTTCTATTTAAAACTAGCTCATGGGAGAAATTATATTAAGTGAAATAAGCAAGACACATAAAGAGAAATAGCAGTTTTTCAATTCTTTGTGGAAGCTAAAAAGTTGATCTCAGAGAAGTAGGGAGTAGAGCGGTGGTTATTGGATCCTGTGAGAGAATCACAAAAATCATTGTGAGTCTGATTTCTCAAAGACGCATGTGAAGGACTGCCTGAAACATGCCCTCTGAGTGTGGTCTTTAAAAAAAAAATAAGAGTGGACTTTTAACAGGGTCCTCAGAAAATCTCTCTTCTCTTCTAAGTGGGCAGCAGGAGGTCCATGGGTCTGGCTGCCTAGGAGCTAGCTTTGGTGTGCAAATGGGAAGGACCAGGACAGCTGAAGAATCTCAATAATCACTAGTAGACCACATTCTAGGTGAGGGCAGGCTGGAAACAGGCCATCCAGAAGGAAATGGCTTCAACTCTGAAAATTACAGAATCTGTGAATTTTGGAAACGGTTGTGGGTCCAATCCACTCATAACACCTACTCCCTGGGTCAGTCCATGGTTGCCACAGTTACCACAGGCCTGACCAGAACAACCTGGAGGGGGAGATGCACTCTGGCCTCCTGGCTTGGAGGTTTGGTCTTGGGCCAGCTGACCCATTGCTGCCAGCCTGAGATGAGGTGGGATGCCGAGGTGGAAGGGAACAAGGGGGGAAGAGTCCCTAGCTCATGGCAGCCAGAAAGTTGGGGCGGGGGAGGGGACAGATGGAGACAGTTCGCAGGGCACAAGATGTGATTCCCCAGGGCATGTCCCTGGCCACACTCCAGCTGCCCACACTCCTCTCAGTACAGTGGGCCTTTCAGATAATTAACCCACAAAATGGATGGATCCACAGATTAGGTCACAAATATCACAGTCTAATAATTTCGCATATGAACACTGTTACTGTGGCTGACCCTGAGCTTTTGGTGGGATAATACCTTATTTCTAAGCCATAATAGTCTCTACAGTCCATGTGCTGTGGTTAGAATACCTTCATGTAGTCAGGGGGAGTAATCGGGTGCCAAAACAAGATTAAAAGGAAATATCTGGTAACTGAAGATGTGACATTTGGAGCTTGGGGAAAAGCTCTGAAGAGGAGCCCTGGGTGGAGCACTTTCAAGTCCTGGTGACGAGGACACAAGAGGACACCTGGTCTGTGGTGTAGCTGAGTGGCAGTGGGATCACTCATTAAAACATAAAAAAAATGAGAAGGAGCGTGTCTGGGGAGAGGAAAGAAGGAAAGGAGGTTGGGCCTGGAGTCTGGGTACCTGCGGGGTCTCCCCAAAGAGATTTCAGGAGGCAGCGATACAGGTTCCCAGGAGATAGGCCTGGGAGTCATGGCTTAGAGTGACTGTGGAAGTCACAGGTGCTCATAAAGCCAAAAGAGAGCAAGGTGAGGAGAGAGGGCCTGATGGACTGTGCAGAAAAGAAGTTGTCCAGAAGGAGGCACACCAGCGATCAGCAATCATTCTGCACCACAGTGTCAAAGCTCTGCTCTCTGTACCAGGCTTTCTGCACCCAAGTCTAAAACCTCTGCTCTCTATAACAGTCCTTCTGCACCCCAGTATACAACATCTGCTCCCTGCAACAATACTTCTCCAACCCAGTCTCCAAGTTCTGCTCTCTGAAACACTCTTTCTGCACCCCAGTCTCGAACATCTGCTCTCTGCAACAATCATTCTGCACCTCAGTCTGAAAACTCTGCTCTCTGAAACAATCATTCTGCACCCCAGTCTCCAAACTCTGCTCTCTGTAAAAGTCCTTGTACACCTCAGTCTCCAAAATCTGCTCTCTATAATATCTTTCTGCACACCAGTCTCAAAACTGAGATATCTGTAACAGGGCTTCTGCAACCCAGTCTCTAACCTCTGCTCCCTGCAAGAATCCTTCTGCACCTCAGTCTCGAAACTCTCCTCTCTGAAACAGTCCTTCTGCACCCCTGTCTCCAACCTCTGAGTAACAGTTCTTGTGCACCCCAATCTCCAAAGTCAGCTCTCTGTAACACTTCTTCTGCACTCCAGTCTCCACCCTCTACTCTCTGTAAAAGTCTCTCTGCACCTCAGTCTCCAACCTCTCCTCTCTGTAAGATCCTTCTGCAACCCATTCTCCAAACGCTGCTCTCTGTAAGAGTCTTCTGCACCCCGGTCTCCAAACTCTATGCTCTGTAACAGGCCTTCTGCAACCCAGTCTTCAAACTCTGCTCTCTGTAACAGGCCTTCTACACCCAGGTCTCAAACTTCTGTTCTTTATAACAATCCTTCTGCACCCCAGTCTCAAAATTTTGCCCTCTACAACGATCCTTCTTGCAACCCAGTGTCCAACCTCTGCTCTCTGTAACAGTCCTGCTGCACCTCGGTCTACAACCTTTGCTTTTTGAAACATCCATTTGCAACCTTGTCTAAAAATTCTGCTCTTTATAAGAGTTCTTCTGCACCCCAGTCTCCAACCTCTGGTCTCTGTAACAGGCCTTTTGCATCCAAATCTCCCACCTCTACATTCATTAACAATCCTTTTGCAAATCAGTCTCCAACTTCTGCCCTCTGCAAAAGTCTTTTTGCACCTCAGTCTC
This sequence comes from Ictidomys tridecemlineatus, assembly GCF_052094955.1. Taxonomy (NCBI): domain Eukaryota; kingdom Metazoa; phylum Chordata; class Mammalia; order Rodentia; family Sciuridae; genus Ictidomys; species Ictidomys tridecemlineatus. The sequence continues at coordinate 24,672 of NW_027521276.1, forward strand.
CAAACTCAGCTCTCTGCATTGATCCTTCTGGACCTCAGTCTCGAAACACTACTCTCTGTAAATCTCCTTCTGCACCCCAGTCTGAAACTTCTGCTGTATGCAAAGATCCTTCTGCACACCAGTCTCCAACATCTGCTCTCTGCAACAGTGCTTGTAAACCCCAGTCTCTAAACTCTGCTCTCTTTAACAGTCCTTCTGCACCCCAGGCTCCAACTTGTGTTCTCTGTAACACTCCTTCTGCACCCCAATCTCAAACCTCTGCTGTCTGCAAAGATCCTTCTGCACAACAGTCTCCAACATCTGCTCTCTGCAAGAGTTTTTCTGCAAGCCTGTCTCCAACCTCTGCTCTCTGCAAAAGTCCTATTGCAACTCAGTCTAAAAACTTTGTTATCTGCAACAATCCTTCTGCACCCCAGGCTTCAAACTCTGCCCTCTGTAATACTCCCTTTGCACCTCAGTCTCAAAACTCTGCTCTTTGTAAGATCCTTCTGCAACCCTGACTACAAACTCTGTGATCTGTAACAGTCGTTCTGCACCCCAGTCTCCAACCTCTGCTCTCTGCAACAGTGCTTGTAAACCCCAGTCTCCAAACTCTGCTCTCTGCAACAGTCCTTCTGCACCCCAGGCTCCATCTTCTGTTCTCTGTAACAATCCTTCTTCACCTCAGTTACCAAAGTCTGATCTCTGCAATGGTCCTTCTGCACCACAGTCTCCAACCTCTGCTCTCTGTAACAGTCCTTCTGCCCTGCACCCCAGTCTCCAGACTCTACTCTCTACTACAATCCTTTTGCACACCAGTGTCCAACCTCTGACCTCTGCAAAAGTCTTTCTGCAACCCAGTCTCCAACATCTGCTCCCTGCAACAGTCCTTCTGCACCTCAGTCTGACAACTCTGCTCTCTGCAACGATTTTTGTGCACCCCAGTCTCCAAACTCTGCTTTCTGTAATAGTCTTTCTGCATATCAGTCTCCAACCTCTCCTCTCTGTAAGATTCTTCTGCACCCCAGTTTCCAATTTCTGCTCTCTGTAATATTCCTTCTGCTCCCCAGTCTCCAACCTCTGCTCTCTGTAACAGTCCTTCTGCCCTGCAGTCTCCATCCTCTGCTCTCTGTAATAGTTTTTCTGTCCCACAGACTCCAACCTCTGCCACCTGTAAGGGTTTTTCAGCATGCCAATCTACAAACTCTGCTCTCTGTAATAATTATTCTGAACCCCAGTCTCCAACCTCTGCTCTCTGCAATGATCCTTTTGCACCCCAGTCTCCAAGATGTGCTCTCTTCAAAAGTTTTTCTGCACCCCAGTCTTCAACATCTGCAGTCTGCAACAGTCTACCTGAAGCTCAGTGTGAAAACTCTGCTCTCTGCAACGATTCTTGTGCACCCCAGTCTCCCAAATCTGCTTTCTGTAACAGTGCTTCTGCACCTCAGTCTCCAAAATCTGCTCTCTGTAACAGTGCTTCTTCACCCCAGCCTCCAACCTCTATGCTCTGTAAGATCCTTTCGCACCCCAGTTTCCAAAACTACTCTCTGTAACATTCCTTCTGTTCCCCAGAATCCAACCTCTTCTCTCTGTAACAGTCCTTCTACTCCCCAGTCTCCAACCTCTTCTCTCTGTAACAGTCCTTCTGCTCCTTAGTCTCCAACTTCTGCTCTCTGTAACAGTCCTTCTGTACCGCAGTCCTCAACCTCTTCTGTCTGCAACGATCCTTCTGCACCCCAGTCTCCAACCTGTCCTTTCTGTATCATTCCTTCTACACCACAGTTTCCAACCACTTCTCTCTGTAACATTTCTTCTGCACCTCTGTCTTCAACCTCTGCTCTCTGCAACAGTTCTTCTGCACCCCAGATTCAAACTCTCTGTAACAGTCCTGCTGCAACTTGGTCTACAACTTCTGCTCTCCGTAAGATCCTTGAGCAACCTTGTCTAAAAACTCTGGTCTCTGTAACAGTTCTTCTGCACCCCAGTCTCCAAATTCGGTTCTCGGTAACAGTCCTTTTGCACCTCAGTCTCCAAACTGCTCTCAGCAATAATTCTTCTGCACTTCAGTCTCCAAACTCTACTCTCTGTAACAGTACTTATGCACCCCAGTCTCAAACCTCTTCTGTCTGCAACAATCCTTCTGCACCCCAGTCTCCAAACTCTGCTCTCTCCAACAGTCCTTCTGCACCTCAGTCTCCAACCTCTGTTCTCTGTAACAGTCCTTCTGAACCTCAGTCTTCAACCTCTGCTCTCTGCAAAAGTCCTTCTACACCCCATTCTCTAACCTCTGTTCTCTGCAAAAGTCTTTCTAAATCACAGTCTCAAACATCTGCTATCTGCAACAGTCCTTCTGCACCCTAGTCTCCATCGTACTCTCTGTAACAGTCCTTCAGTATTGCAGTCTCGAAACTTCTCTCTCTAGCGGTCCTTCTTCACCCCAGTCTCCAAACTCTGCTCTCTGTATCAGTACTTCTGCACCCCAGTCTCCAAACTCTTCTCTCTGTAACATTTCTTCTGCACCTCAGTCTCCAACCTAGGCTCTTTCTGACAGTTCTTCTGCACCCCAGTCTCACACCTCTGCTATCTCCAACAGTCCTTCTGCACCCCAGACTCCAACATCTGCTCTCTGTAACAATACTTGTGCACCTCAGTCTCCAACCTCTACTCTCTGTAACAGTCGTTCTGCACCTCAGTCTCCAACCTCTGCTCTGTGTAAGATCTTTCTGTAACCCAGTCTCCAAACTCTTCCCACTGTAACAGTCCTTCTGCACCCTTTCTCCAAACTCTTCTCTCTGTAACAGAGAGACTGCACCCCAGTCTCCAATCCCTGTTCATTGTAACAGTCCTTCTTCACCCCAGTCTCAAACCTCTGCTCTCAACGACAAACTTTCTTCACCCCAGTCTCCAACATCTACTCTCTGCAACAGTCCTTCTGCACCCGTGACTCCAAAAACTGCTCTCTGCAACAGTCCTTCTGCAGCTCAGTCTGAAAACTCTGTGCTCTGCAATGATCCTTCTGCACCCCATCTCCAAACTCTGCTCTCTGTAACAGTCCTGCTGCACCTCAGTCTCCAAACTCTGCTCTCTATACGATCCTTTTGCAACCCCGTCTCCAAACTCTGCTCTCTGTAACAGTCCTTCTGTATCCCAGTCTCCAACCTCTGCTCTCTGTAATAGACCTTTTGAACCCCAATCTACAACATCTACTCTCTGTAACATTTCTTTGCACTCCAGTCTCAACATATATTCTCTGCAACAGTCCTTCTGCACCTCAGTCTGAAAACTCTGCTCTCTGCAACGATCTTTCTGCACCTCAGTCTCCAAACTCTGCTCTCTGTAACAGATCTTCTGCACTCCAGTCTCCAACCTCTGCTCTCTGCAACAGTTCATTTGCACCCCAGTCTTTAACCTCTGCTCTCTGTAAGATCCATCTAAACCCTAGTATCCAACCTCTGCTCTCTGTAACAATCTTTCTGCACCCCAGTCTCAAAAATCTGCTCTTTGTAACAGTCCTTCTGCACCTCAGTCTCAAACCTCTGCTCTCTGCAACAGTCCATCTGCACTCCAGTCTCCAACATCTGCTCTCTGCAACAGTCCTTCTACACCCTAGTTTATAACCTCTGCTCTCTGCAACAGTCCTTCTGCACCCCAGTCTCTAAACTCTGCTCTCTGCAACGATCCTTCTAGACCCCAGTCTCCAACCTCTGCTCTCTGCAACAGTCCTTCTGCATCCCATTTTCCAACCTCTGCACTCTGTAACAGTTTTTCTATACCGCAGTCTCCAAACTCTGGTCTCTGTAAAGTTTTTTCTGCACCCCAATTTCCAACCTCTAGTTTCTGTAACAGTGATTCTGCACCTCAGTCTCCAAACTCTGCTCTCTGTAGCAGGCCTTCTGCATCCCAGTCTTAAAAATCTTCTCTCTCCAAGGATCCTTCTACACCCCAGTCTCCAACCTCTGCTCTCTGCAATGATCCTACTGCACCACAGTCTTTAACCTCTGATCTCTGCAACAGTCCTTCTGCACCACAATCTCCAACCTCTGCTCTCTCTAACAGTCCTTCTACACCCCAGTCTTCAAACTCTGCTCTCTGTAAGAGTCTTTCTGCACATCAGACTCCAACCTCTGCTCTCTGTAACAGTTTTTTTGCACCTCATGTCCAACCTCTGCTCTCTGCAACAGTCCTTCTGCACCCCAGTCTCCAAACTCTCCTCTCTGCAACGATCTTTCTGGTCCCCAGTCTTCAACCTCTGCTCTCTGTAACAATACTTCTGCACCACAGTCTCCAAACTCTGCTCCGTGTAAGATCCGTCTGCACTCCAGTTTTCAAACTCTGCTCTCTGTATCATTCCTTCCCCATACCAGTCTTTAACCTCTGCCTTCTGCAAGTGTCCTACGGCACCCCAGTCTCCAACCTCTGTCCTCTGTAACAGTCCTTGTGGTCCCCAGTCTCCAACCTCTGCTCTCTGTAACGGTCTTTCAGCACCCCAGTCGCCAAACTCTGCTTTCTGTATCAGTCCTTTTGAACCTCAGTCTCAAAACTCTGCTCTCTGTATCTATCGTTCTGCACTTCACTCTCCAACCTGTGCTCTCTGTAATATTCCTTCTGCACCCCAGTCTCCAAACTCTGCTCTCTGTAACAGTTTTTCTATACCGCAGTCTCCAAAGTCTGGTCTCTGTAACGGTCCTTCTGCACCCCAATTTCCAACCTCTGCTTTCTGTAACAGTCCTTCTGCACCTCAGTCTCCAAACTCTGCTCTCTGTAACAGTGCTTTTACACCTCAGTCTTCAACCTCTGGTCTCTGTAACAGTCCTTCTGCACCTCATTCTGACACCTCTGCTCTCTGCACGATCCTTGTGTACCCCAGTCTCCAAACACTGCTCTCTGTAACAGTCCACCTGCACCTCAGTCTCCAACCTCTCCTCTCTGTAACAGGCCTTCTGCAAGCCAGTCTCCAAACTCTGCTCTCTGTAACATTCCTTCTGTACCGCAGTTTCCAACCTCTGCTATCTGTAATGGTCTTTCTGCACCCGAGACTCCAAACTCTACTTTCCATATCAGTTATTATGCACCTCAGTCTCCAACCTTTGCTCTCTGTAAAAGTCCTTCTGCACATCAGTCTCCAAACTCTGCTCTCTGCAACAGTCATTCTGCACCCCAGTCTCCAAGCTCTTCTCTCTGCAAGAGTCCTTCTACACCCCAGTCTCCAAACTCTGCTTTCTGCAACGATCCTTCTGCATCACAGTCTCCAACATCTGCTCTCTGAAACAGTCCTTCTGCACCCCAGTCTTCAACCTCGGCTCTCCGCTACAGTCCTTCTTCACCCCAGTCTCAAACCTCTGCTCTCTGCAATAATTCTTCTGCACCCCAGTCTCCAACCAGTGTTCTCTGCAACTGTCCTGCTGCACCCCAGACTACAACCTCTGCTCTCTGTAGCGATCCTTCTGCACCTAAGTCTCCAACCTCTGCTCTCTTCAATAGTCCTTCTGCACCCCAGTCTCCAAGCTCTGCTCTCTGTAACAGTCCTTCTGCACATCAGTGTCCAAACTCTGCTCTCTGTAAAAATTCTTCTTCACCATAGTCTCCAAATTCTGCTCTCTGTAACAGACCTTCTGCACCCCATTCTCTAAACTCTGCTCTCTGTAACACTTCTTTTGGTCACCAATCTACAAACTCTGCTCTCTGTAACACTCCTTCTGCACACCAGTCTCCATTCTCTGCTCTCTGTAACACTCCTTCAACACCCCAGTCTCCAACCGCTACTCTCTGTAACAGTCCTACTGCACCTCTGTCTCCAACCTCTGCTCTCTGTAATTAACCTTCAGCACCTCAGACTCCAAAGGCTGCTCTCTGTAACAGGCATTCTGAACCCCATTATTCAACCTATGCTTTCTGGATCAGTCCTTTTGAAAACCAGTATCCTACCTCTGCTCTCTGTAACAATCCTTCTGCACCTGAGTCTCCAAACTCTGCTCTCTGAAACTGTCCGTCTGCACCACAGTCTCCAAACTCTGTTCTCTGCATCAGTCCTTATGCACCCCAGTATCCTACCTCTGCTCTCTGTAACAGTCCTTCTGTACCACAGTCTCAAAATTCTGCTCTCTGTAACGGTCCTTCTGCACCCCAGTCTCCAACCTCTGCTCTCTGCAACAGTCCTTCTCCACCCCAGTCTCCAACCTCTGCGCTCTGTAACAGTCCTCCTGTAGTGCACTCTCAAAAATCTGCTCTATGTAACGGTCCTTCTGCACCCAAGTCTCCAATCTCTGCTCTCTGTAACACTCTTTATGCACCTCAGTCTCCAAACTCTGCTCTCTGCAATAGTCCTTCTGCACCTCAGTCTGAAAACTTTGTTTTCTGCAAGGATCCTTCTGCAACCCAGTCTCAAAACTCTGCTCTCTGTAACAGTCCTTCTGCACCCAAGTTTCCAACCTCTGCTCACTGTAATAGTGCTTCTTCACCTCAGTCTAAAAACTCTGCTCTCTGCAACAGTCCATCTGCACCCCAGTCTCCAAACTCTTCTTACTGTATCACTCCATCTGCACCACAATTTCCAACATCTGCTCTCTGGAAGAGTCTTTCTGCACCTCAGTCTACAAACTCTGCTTTCTGCAATAGTTCTTCTGCACCAAATCTCCAACCTCTGCCTCTGCAACAGTCCCTCTGCAACCCAGTCTCCAATATCTGCTCTCTGTAACAATTTTTCTGCACCTCAGTCTTCAACCTCTGCTCTCTACAACGGTCTTTCTGCACCGCAGTCTCAAAAAACTACTCTCTGTAAATATACTTCTGAACCCCTTGTCAAAACTCTGCTGTTTGTAACAGGCCTTCTTCACCCAGGTCTCCAACCTCTGTTCTTTATAACAATCCTTCTAAGGTCCAGTCTCAAAATTTTGCTCTCTACAACGATTCTTCTGCACCCCAGTATCCAACCTCTGCTCTCTGTAACAGTCCTGTTGCACCTCGGTCTACAACCTCTGCTCTTTGAAAGATTATTTTGCAACCTTGTCTAAAAACTTTGCTCTCTATAGGAGTTCTTCTGCACCCCAGTCTCCAACCTCTGCTCTTTTTAATAGGCCTTTTGCACCCAAATTTCCCACCTCTACTCTCAGTAACAGTCCTTTTGCACCTCAGTCTTTAACTTCTGCTCTCTGCAACAGTCCTTTTGCACCTCAGTCTTCAACTTCTGCTCTCTGCAACAGTCCTTTTGCACCTCAGTCTCAGAACTCAGCTCTCTGCATCGATCCTTCTGGACCTCAGTCTGGAAACTCTACTCTCTGTAACACTCCTTCTGCTCTCAACGACGATCTTTCTTCACCCCAGTCTCCATCGTCTACTCTCTGCAACAGTCCTTCTGCCCCTGTGTCTTTAAAAACTCCTCTCTGCGTTGAGAGATCAGCTGTTATCCTGATTGGTTTACCCCTAAATGTAATCTGCTTCCTTTGTCTTGTAACTTTTAAAATTCTCTCCTTATTCTGTATGTTGGACATCTTCATTGTAATGTGTCTAGGTGTGGATCTCTTATGATTTTGCACATTCGGCGTCCTGTAGGCTTCTAGGATTTGGGGTTCTGTCTCATTCTTCAAGTCTGGGAAGTTTTCTCGTATTATTTCACTGAATAAATTGTCTATTCCTTTGGTTTGGAGCTCTGTGCCTTCCTGTATCCCAATGACTCTTAAGTTTGGTCTTTTGATATTATCCCATATTTCTTGGATGTTCTGCTCATGGTTTCTTAGCAGACTTGCTGAGCTGTCTATGTTCTTTTCAAGTTGAAATACTCTGTCTTCATTGTCTGATGTTCTATCTTCTAAGTGATCCATTCTGCTGGTAGTTTTCTCATTTGAGTTTATAAGTTGGTTTATTGCTTCCTGCATTTCTAGGATTTCTATTTGTTTGATTTTATTTCCTCTATCTCCCTGTGAAATTGATCTTTTACTTCCTGGATTTGTTTATGAAGTTCCTTGTCAATGTGATCTTTCATTGTCTGATTTTGCTGTCTCATGTCTTCCTTGAGACTCCAGATCATCTGAAGCATGTATATCCTGACCTCTCTGTCTGACATTCCATCTGTTGCAGCTATTACCTCTTCTAGAGTTGAGTTGACCTGCATTGCCTGTGGTCCTTTCTTTCCTTGCCTTTTCATACTGCTGGCATTTCTTTCTGCTTGGTGAAACTGTTGTGTTTTTGAAATTTTCCCTCTATTTATTTATATTGCTCTTGTATAGTTGAAAAGTCTCCCTTGCAGGACAGATGGTGGCTGTGATCCTTCACCAATTGGTGCGATCTGTCTACCACGCTGGCGGGCCCTAGGTCTGCTCTGCTGGCCGGTTGAAGGTCCGCCTACCCAGCAGGCGCGAGGCGCCTACCCAGCAGACTCTAAAAGCTAGAAGATCCTTGAATAACATATTTCAAACGCTAAAAGAAAATGGGTTCCAACCAAGAATCGTGTATCCGGCGAAATTAAGCTTCAGGATGGAAGATGAAATTAAAACATTCCATGATAAACAAAAGTTAAAAGAATTTGCAGCTAGAAAACCATCTCTTCAAAAAATCCTTGGCAAAACCCTACAGGAAGAGAAAATGGAAAACAACAATGAAAACCAACAGTGGGAGGTAGGACAGTAAAGGGGGGAAAAATCAAAGAGAAAAACAAATCAGGTTTAGCAGCATTAATAAACAAATATGGCTGGAAGAACAAACCATATCTCAATAATAACCCTAAATGTTAATGGCTTAAAATCACCAATTAAGAGACACAGGCTAGTTGAATGGATCACAAAACAAGATCCAACAATATGCTGCCTACAGGAGACGCATTTGATAGGAAAGGATATACATAGACTGAAGGTGAAAGGTTGGGACAAATCATATCACTCATATGGACTGCGGAAACAAGCAGGAGTGTCCATACTCATATCAAATAAAATAGATTTCAAACCAAAATTAATCAAAAGGGATAAAGAAGGACACTACATACTGCTCAAGGGAACCATACACCAACAAGATAAAACAATCATAAATATATATGCCCCAAACAACAGTGCTGCTGCGTTCATCAAGCAAACTCTTCTCAAGTTCAAGAGTCTAATAGACCACCATACAATAATCATGGGAGACTTCAACACACCTCTCTCACCACTGGACAGATCTTCCAAACAAAAGTTGAATAAGGAAACTATCGAACTCAATAACACAATTAACAACCTATACTTAATTGACATATATAGAATATACCACCCAACATAAAGCAGCTACACTTTTTTCTCAGCAGCACATGGATCCTTCTCAAAAATAGATCATATATTATGTCACAGGGCAACTCTTAGACAATATAAAGGAGCGGAGATAATACCATGCATCTTATCTGATCATAATGGAATGAAACTAAAAATCAACGATAAAAGAAGCAAGGAAAAATCATGCATCACTTGGAGAATGAACAATAGGTTACTGAATGATATATGGGTTTTAGAAGACATCAAGGAGGAAATTAAAAAATTCTTAGAGTTTAATGAAAACACAGACACAACATATCAGAATCTATGAGACACATTGAAAGCAGTTCTTAGAGGAAAATTCATTGCTTGGAGTTCATTCCTTAAAAAAAGAAAAAACCAACAAATAAATGATCTCATACTTCATCTCAAAATTCTAAAAAACGAAGAGCAAAACAACAGCAAAAGAAGTAGAAGGCAAGAAATAATTAAAATCAGAGCTGAAATTAATGAAATTGAAACAAAAGAAACAATTGAAAAAATTGACAAAACGAAAAGTTGGTTCTTTGAAAAGATAAATAAAATTGACAGACCCTTAGCCATGCTAGCGAAGAGAAGAAGAGAGAGAACTCAAATTAGTAGCATAAGGGATGAAAAACGCAAGATCACGACAGACACTTCAGAAATACAGAAGATAATCAGAAATTATTTTGAATCCTTATACTCCAATAAAATAGAAGATAGTGAAGGCATCGATAAATTTCTTAAGTCATATAATCTGCCCAGATTGAGTCAGGATGATATAGACAACCTAAACAGACCAATATCAATTGAGGAAATAGAAGAAACCATCAAAAGATTACCATCTAAGAGAAGATCAGGACCGGATGGGTTTACAGCAGAGTTTTACAAAAACTTTAAAGAGGAACTAATACCAATACTTTTCAAGCTATTTCAGGAAATAGAAAAAGAGGGAGAACTTCCAAATTCATTCTACGAAGCCAACATCACCCTGATTCCGAAACCAGACAAAGACACTTCAAAGAATGAAAACTACAGACCAGTATCTCTAATGAACCTAGATGCAAAAATCCTCAATAAAATTCTGGCGAATCAGATACAAAAACATATCAAAAAAATTGTGCACCATGATCAAGTAGGATTCATCCCTGGTATGCAAGGCTGGTTCAATATACGGAAATCAATAAATGTTATTCACCACATCAATAGACTTAAAAATAAGAACCATATGATCATCTCGATAGATGCAGAAAAAGCATTCGACAAAGTACAGCAGCCGTTTATGTTCAAAACTCTCTAAAAACTAGGGATAACAGGAACATACCTCAACATTGTAAAAGCAATTTATGCTAAGCCTCAGGCTAGCATCATTCTGAATGGAGAAAAATTGAAGGCATTCCCTCTAAAATCTGGAACAAGACAGGGATGCCCTCTCTCACCACTTCTGTTCAACATAGTTCTCAAAACACTGGCCAGAGCAATTAGACAGATGAAAGAAATTAAAGGCATAAAAATAGGAAAAGAAGAACTTAAATTATCACTATTTGCAGATTACATGATTCTATACCTAGCAGACCCAATATGGTCTACAAAGAAACTGTTAGAGCTAATAAATGAATTCAGCAAAGTGGGAGGTTATAAAATAAACACGCATAAATCAAAGGCATTCCTGTATATCAGCGACAAATCCTCTGAAATGGACACGAGGACAACCACCCCGTTCACAATATCCTCAAAAAGAATAAAATACTTGGGAATCAACCTAACAAAAGAGGTGAAAGACTTATAAATGAAAACTACAGATCGCTAAAGAGAGAAATTGAAGAAGACCTTAGAAGATGAAAAAATATACCCTGTTCATGGATAGGCAGAACTAACATCATCAAAATGGCGATATTACCAAAAGTTCTCTATAGGTTTAATGCAATGCCAATCAAAATCCCAACGGCATTTCTTGTAGAAATGGAGAAAGCAGTCATGAAATTCATATGGAAGAATAAAAGACCCAGAATAGCAAAAACAATACTAAGCAGGAAGTGTGAATCAGGTGGTATAGCGATTCCAGATTTCAAACTATACTACAGAGCAATAGTAACAAAAACAGCATGGTACTGGTACCAAAACAGGTGGGTGGACCAATGGTACAGAATAGAGGACACAGAAACCAACCCACAAAACTACAACTTTCTTATATTTGATAAAGGGGCTAAAAGCATGCAATGCAGGAAGGATAGCATCTTCAACAAATGGTGCTGGATAAACTGGAAATCCATATGCAACAAAATGAAATTGAATCCCTTTCTCTCGCCATGCACAAAAGTTAACTCAAAATGGATCAAGGAGCTTGATATCAAATCAGAGACACGGCATCTGATAGAAGAGAAAGTTGGCTACGACCTACATGCTGTGGGGTCGGGCTCCAAATTCCTCAATAGGACACCCATAGCACAAGAGTTAACATCTAGAATCAACAAATGGGACTTACTCAAACTAAAAAGTTTATTCTCAGCAAAAGAAACAATAAGAGAGGTAAATAGGGAGCCTACATCATGGGAACAAATCTTTACTTCTCACACTTCAGATAGAGCCCTAATATCCAGAGTATATAAAGAACTCAGAAAATTAGACAATAAGATAACAAATAATCCTATCAACAAATGGGCCAAGGACTTGAACAGACACTTCTCAGACGAGGACAAACAATCAATCAACAAGTACATGAAAAAATGCTCACCATCTCTAGCAGTCAGAGAAATGCAAATCAAAACCACCCTAAGATACCATCTCACTCCAGTAAGATTGGCAGCCATTACGAAGTCAAACAACAATAAGTGCTGGCGAGGATGGGAAAAGGGTACACTTGTACATTGTTGGTGGGACTGCAAATTGGTGCAGCCAATTTGGGAAGCAGTATGGAGATTTCTTGGAAAGCTGGGAATGGAACCACCATTTGACCCAGCTATCCCCCTTCTGGGTCTATTCCCTAAAGACCTAAAAAGAGCATTCTACAGGGACACTGCTACATTGATGTTCATAGCAGCACAATTCACAATAGGAAGACTGTGGAACCAAACTAGATGTCTTTCAATAGACGAATGGATAAAAAAATGTGCCATTTATACAGAATGGAGTATTACTCTGCATTAAGAAATGACAAAATCATAGAATTTGGAGGGAAATGGATGGCATTAGAGTAGATTATGCTAAGCGAAGCTAGCCAAGCCCTAAAAAACAAATGCCAAATGTCTTCTTTGATATAAGGAGAGTAATTAAGAACAGACTAGGGAAGAAGAGCACAAGAAGAAGACCATCATTAAACAGGGTTGAGAGGTGGGAGGGAAAGGGATAGAGTAGGGAAATAGCATGGAAATGGAACGAGACCCTCAGGTTTATACAAAATTACATACAAGAGGAAGTGAGGGGAAAGGGAAAAATAATACAAGGGGGAGGAATGAATTACAGTAGGGGGGGTAGAGAGAGAAGAGGGGAGGGGAGGGGAGGGGAGGGGGGATAGTAGAGGATAGGAAAGGCAGCAGAATACAACAGACACTAGGATGGCAATATGTAAAGCAATGGAAGTGAAACTGATGTGATTCTGCAAGCTGTATAAGGGGTAATATGGGAGTGCATAACCCACTTGAATCAAAATGTGAAATATGATATATCAAGAACTATGTAATGGAGGGGTAAGACAAGATAATACAAATGGAAGAAATGATTTACAGTAGAAGGGGTAGAGAGAGAAAAGGGGAGGGGAGGGGAGGGGAGGGGGGATAGTAGAGAATAGGACTGACAGCAGAATACATCAGACCCTAGAAAGGCAATATGTCAATCAATGGAAGGGTAACTGATGTGATACAGCAATCTGTATACGGGGTAAAGTTGGGAGTTCATAACCCGCTTGAATCAAACTGTGAAATATGATGTATTAAGAACTGTGTAAGGTTTTGAACGACCAACAATAAAAAAAAAATAAAAAGAAAACTCCTCTCTGCAACAGTCCTTCTGCACCTCAGTCTGAAAATTCTGTGCTCTGCAATGATCCTTTTGCACCCCAGTCTCCAAACGTTGTTCTCTGAAACAGTCCTGCTGCACCTCAGTCTTCAAACTCTGCTCTCTCTAACAGTCCTTCTGCACCCCAGTCTCCAAACTCTGCTCTCTGTAACAGTCCTTCTGCGCCCCAGTCTCCAACATCTGCTCTCTGTAAGGAGTCTTTTGAACCCCAATCTAAAACCTCCACTCTCTGTAACATTCCTTCTGCACCTCAGTCTACAACCTCTGCTCTCTGCAACAATCTACTGCACCTTAGTATCCAAGCTCTGCTCTTTGCAACGATCTTTCTGTACCTCAGTCTCCAAACTCTGCTTTCTGTAACAGTCGTTCTGCACTGCAGTCTCCAACTCTGCTCTATGCAAAGTCCATTTGCACCCCAGTCTTAAACCTCTGCTCTCTGTAAGATCTATTTGAACCCTAGTATCCAACCTCTGCTCTCTGTAACAGTCCTTCTGCACGCCAGTCTCAAAAATCTGCTCTTTGTAACAGTCTTTCTGCACCTCAGTCTCCAACCTCTGCTTTCTGCAACAGTCCATCTGCACTCCAGTCTCCAACATCTGCTCTCTGCAACAGTCCTACTACATCCTAGTTTCCAACCTCTGCTTTCTGCAACAGTCCTTCTGCACCCCAGTCTCTAAACTCTGCTCTCTGCAACAATCCTTCTAGACCCCAGTTTCCAACCTCTGCTCTCTGCAACAGTCCTTCTGCACCCCAGTTTCCAACCTCTGTACTCTGTAACAGTTTTTCGATACCGCAGTCTCCAAACACTGGTCTCTGTAACGTTTCTTCTGCACCCCAATTTCCAACCTCTAGTTTCTGTAACAGTGCTTATGCACCTCAATCTCCAAACTCTGCTCTCTGTAGCAGGCCTTCTGCACCCCAGTCTTCAAAATCTGCTCTCTCCATGGATCCTTCTGCACCCCAGTCTCCAACCTCTGCTTTCTACAATGATCCTACTGCACCACAGTCTTTACCTCTAATCTCTTCAACAGTTTTTCTGCACCACAGTCTCCAACCTCTGCTCTCTGTAACAGTCCTTCTGCACACCAGTCTCCAAACTCTGCTCTCTGTAAGAGTCTTTCTATACATCAGAGTCTAATCTCTGCTCTCTGCAACAGTCCTTCTGCACCTCATATGCAACCTCTGCTCTCTGCAACAGTCCTTCTGCACACCAGTCTCCAACCTCTGCTCTCTGTAACAATACTTCTGCACAACAGTCTCCAAATTCTGCTCTCTGTAAGATCCGTCTGCACTACAGTTTCCAAACTCTGCTCTCTGTAATATTCCTTCTCAACCCCAGTCTTAAACCTCTGCCTTCTGCAAGTGTCCTGCGGCACCCCAGCCTCCAACCTCTGTTCTCTGTAACAGTCCTTGTGGTCCCCAGTCTCTAACCTCTGCTCTCTACAACAGGTTTTCCGCACCCGAGTTACCAAAATCTGGTATCTGCAACAGTCCTTCTGTGCCCCTGTCTCCAATACCTGCTTTCTAAAACAGTTTTTCTGCACCTCAGTCTCAAAACCCTGCTCTCTGCAATGACCCTTATGCACCCCAGTCTCCAACCTCTGCTCTCTGTAACAGTCCTTCAGCACCTCAGTCTCCCAACTCTGCTCTCTGTAAGATTCTTCTGCAACCCAGTCTTTAAACTCTGCACTCTGTAACAGTTTTTCTGCACAACAGTCTCCAACCTCTGCTCTCTGTAACAGACATTCGAAACCCCAGTCTTTAATCTCTTCTCTCTGCAACGATTCTTCTCCACCCGTCTCCAACATCTGATCTCTGCAACACTCCATTTTTACCCCAGTCTCCAAACTCTGCGCTCTGTAAGATCCATCTGAACCCCAGTCTCCAAACTCTACTCTCAGTAACAGTCCTTCTGCACCCCAGTCTCCAAACTCTGCTCTCTCTAACAGTCCTTCTGCACCTCAGTCTCTAAACTCTGTTCTGTGTAACAGTCCTTCTGCACCCCAGGTTCTAATATCTACTCTCTTTAATGATCTTTCTGGAACCCAGTCTCTAATGTCTGCTCTTTGCAACAGTCCTTCTGCACCACAGTCTCCAAACTCTGCTCTCTGTAAGATCTTTCTGCACTCCAGTTTCCAAACTCTGCTCTCTGTAACATTCCTTCTAGACCCCAGTCTCCAAACTCTGTCCTCTGCAACAGTTTTTCTGCTCCCCAGCATCCGAGATCTGCTCTCTGTAACAGTCCTTCTGTACCGCAGTCTCCAACCTCTGCTCTTTGTAATGATCCTTTTACACCCCAGGCTCCATCTCTGCTTTCTGTATCAGTCTGTCTGAACCCCAGTCTCCAACCTCTGTTCTCTGTATCTAGCCATCTACACCTTAGTCTCCAACCTGTGCTCTATGTAAGAGTCTTTCTGCACCCCAGTCTCCAACCTCTGTTCTCGGTATCAGACCTATACCGCAGTCTCCAACCTCTGCTCTCTGTAATAGTCCTTCTGCAGCCCAATTTTGAAACCCTGCTTTCTGTAACAGTCCTTCTGCACCTGAGTCTCAAAACTCTCCTCTCTGTAACAGTCCTTCTACACCTCAATCCCCAAACTCTGCTCTCTGTAACAGTCCACCTGCACCTCAGTCTCCAACCTCTGCTCTCTGTAAGAACCTTCAGCAACCCAGTCTCCAAACACAGCTCTGTATAACAGTCCTTCTGCACCCCAGTCTCCAAGATCTCCTTTATGTAACTGGCCTTCTGCACGCCAGTCTCCAAACTCTGCTCTCTGCAACGATACTTCTGCACCCCAGTCTCCAAACTCTGCTCTCTGCAATGATCCTACTGCACCCCAGTCTCCAAACTCTGATCTCTACAATAGTCCTTCTGCACCTCAGTCTCCAAATTCTGCTCTCTTTAAGATCCTTCTGCACCCCTTTCTTCTAGCTCTGCTCTATGTAACAGGACGTCTGCATCTAAGTCTCTAATCTCTGCTTTTTGCAACATTCCTTCTGCACCAGAGTCTGCAAAATCTGCTCTCTGTAAGATCCTTCTGCACCTCAGTCTCCAACCTGGTCTCCAGTTTCCAAATTCGTCTCTCTGTAACATTCCTTTTTTAACCCAGTATTTAACCTCTGCTTTCTGCAAGTGTTCTGCAGTACCCCAGTCTTTAAACGCTGTCCTCTGCAACAGTCCTTCTGCTCCCCAGTCTCCAACATCTGCTCTCTGTAACGGTCCTTTTTAACCTTAGTCTCAAAACTGTGCTCTCTGTATCTATCCTTCTTCACCTCAGTCTCACACCTTTTCTCTCTGTAACATTCCTTCTGCACCCCAGTCTCCAAACTCTGCTCTTTGTAACAGTTTTTTTATACCACAGTCACCAAACTCTAGTCTCTGTAACAGTCCTTCTGCACCTCAATCTCTTACCTCTGCTCTCTCTAACAGTCCTTCTGCACCTCAGTCTCCAAACTCTGCTCTCTGTAAGATCCTTTTGCATCCAAGTCTTTAAACTCTGCACTCTGTAAGAGTCCTTCTGCACAACAGTCTCCAAGTTCTACTTTCTGCAACGATTCTTCTCCACCCCAGTCTCCAACATCTGCTCTCTGTAACAGTCCTGCCGCACAACAGTCTCCAAACTCTTCTCTCTGTAACAGTCCTTCTTCACCCCAGTATCCAAACTCTGCTGTCTGCAACGATCCTTCTGGACCCCAGTCTCCAATGTCTGCTCTCTGCAACAGTTCTTCTGCACCACAGTCTCCAAACTCTGCTCTCTGTAAAATCTATCTGCACTCCAGTTTCCAAACTCTGCTCTCTGTAACATTCCTTCTCCAACCCAGTCTCCAACCTCTGTCCTCTGCAACAGTCCTTCTGCTCCCCAGTCTCAAAAATCTGCTCTCTGTAACACTCCTTCTGTACCGCAGTCTCCAACCTCTGCTCTTCGTAAAGGTCCTTCTACAACCCAGTCTCCAACCTCTGCTTTCTGTATCAGTCTGTCTGAACCGGAGTCTCAAACGTCTGTTTTATGTATCTATCTTTCTGCACCTCAGTCTCCAACCTGTGCTATAGGTAGGAGTCCTTCTGCACCCCAGTCTCCATCATCTATTCTGGATAACACTCCTATACAACAGTCTCCAGCATCTGCTCTCTGTAAAAGTCCTTCCGCACCCGAATTTCAAAACTCTGCTTTATGTAACAGTCCTTCTGCACCTGAGTCTCCAAACTCTGTTCTCTTTAACAGTCCTTCTACACCCCAGTTTCCAAACTCTGCTTTCTGTATCAGTCTTTCCGAACGCCAGTCTCCAACCTCTGTTCTCTGTATCTATCCTTCTGCACCTCAGTCTCCAACCTCTTCTCTATGCAACAGTCCTTCTATACTGCAGTCTTCAAACTCTGCTCTCTGTAAAGGTCTTTCTGCAGGGCAGACTCCAAACTCTGCTTTCTCTATCAATCCTTCTGCACCCTAGTCTCCAAATTCTGCTCTCTCTAAGAGTCTTTCTGCACCTCAGTATACAACCTCTGCTCTCTGCAACAGTCCTCTGCACCCCAGTCTCCAAACTCTGCTCTCTGCAACAGTCCTTCTGCACCCCAGTCTGCAAACTCTGCTCTCTGTAACAATCCTTCTTCCCCTCAGTCTCCAACCTCTGCTCTATGTAACAAGAAATTTGCACGTCAGTCTCTAACCTCTGCTCTTCACAACAATCCTTCTGCACTCCAGTCTCCAACCTCTGCTCTCTGCAATGATCCTTGTGCACCCCAGTCTCTGAACTCTTCCCTCTTAAACAGTACTTCTGTACTGCAATCTCCAAACTCTGCTCTCTGTAACCGTCCTTCTTCACCCCAGTCTCCACCTTCTGCTTTCTGTATCAGTCCTTCTGCACCCCAGTCTCCAACCTCTGCACTCTGTAACAGTCCTTCTCCACAACAGTCTCCAGCCTCTTCTCTCTGTAACAGTCCTCCTGTAATGAAGTCTCCAAAATCTTCTCTCTGTAACCGTTTTTCTTCACCCCAGTTTCTATCCTCTGCTTTCTGTATCAGTTCTTCTGCACCCCAGTCTCCAACCTCTGCTCTCTGTAACAGTCCTTCTGCACGTCAGTCTCCAAACTCTGCTGTCTGCAACAGTCCTTCTGCACTCAAGTATCAAACCTCTGCTCCCTGCAACAGTCCTTCTGCACCTCAGTCTCTAACCTCTACTCTGTAAGAGTCCTCCTGCACCTCAGTCTCCAACATTTGCTCTTTGTAAGATACTTATGCAACCCAGTCTCCAAACTCTGCCCTCTGTAACAGTCCTTCAGCACACCTTCTCCAAACTCTATTCTCTGTAACAGTCCTTCTGCACGGCAGTCTCAATACTATGCTCTCTACAACGATCTTTCCCCACCCCAGTTTCCATCCTCTGCTCTCTGCAACAGTCATTCTCCACACCAGTCTCCAACCTCTGCTCTCTGTAACAGTCCTCCAGTAGTGCAGTATCCAAAGTCTCCTCTCTGTAATGGTTCTTCTGCACCCCAGTCTTCAAACTCTGTTCTCTGTAACAGTCCTTCTAAATCTCAGTGTCCAAACTCTGCTCTCTGCAACAGTCCTTCTTCACCTCAGTCTGAAAACTCTGTTCTCGGCAACGATCCTTCTCTATTTAAGATCTTTCTGCAACCCTATCTCCAAACCCTGCTTTCTGAAAGAGTCCTTCTGCACCCCAGTCTCCAACCACTGCTCTTTGTAACAGGCCTTTTGCACCCCATTCTCCAACCTCTCCTCTCAGTAACAGTCCTTCTGCACCTCAGTCTCAAACCTCTGCTCTGTGTAACAGTCCTTCTGCACCCCAGGTTCTAAAATCTGCTCTCTTGAACAATCCTTGTGGAACCCTGTCTCTAATGTCTGCTCTTTGCAACAGTCCTTCTGCACCAAAGTATCCAACCTCTGCTCTCTGTAAAATCCTTCTGCACTCCAGTATCCAAACTCTGCTCTCTGTAACATTCCTTCACCACCCCATTCTTTAACCTCTGCTTTCTGCAAATGTCCTGCAACACCCCAGACTCCAACCTTTTTCCTCTGCAACAGTCCTTCAGCTCGCCAGTCTCCAACCTCTGCTCTCTGCAACAGTCCTTCTGCACCCAGTCTCCAAATTCTGCTCTCTATAACAATCTTTCTGAACCTCAGTCTCCAAATTCTGTTCTCTACAACTGTCCTTCTGCACCTCAGTCTCCCACCTCCACTCTCTGTATCAGTCCTGATGCACTTCACTCTCCAACCTCTGTTCTCTGCAACAGTCCTTCTGCACCCCAGTCTCAAACCTCTGCTCTCTGTAACAGCCCTTCTGTACACAGGCTCCAACCTCTACTCTCTATAACAGCCTTCTGCACACCTGTCTCCAAACTCTGCTCGCTGTATCAGTCCTTCTGCACCTCAGTCTCCAAACTCTGCTATCTTTAACAGTGTTTCTGCATCTCCGTCTCCTAACTCTACTCTCTACAACAGTTCTTCTGGACACCAGTCTCCAAGTTCTGCACTCTGAAACAGTTCTTCTCCACTCCAGTCTTCAACTTCTGCTCTCTGTAACAGTGCTCCTGTATTGCAGTCTCCAAACTCTGCTGTCTGTAATGGTCCTTCTGCAACTCAGTCCCCAACCTCTGTTTTCTGTATCAGTCCTTCTGCACCCCAGTCTCCAACCTCTGCTATCTGCAACAGTTTTCTACTCCTCAATCTCCAAATTCTACTCTCTACAAAAGTCCTTCTGCACCCATGTCTCCAACACCTGCTCCCTGCAACAGTCCTTCTTCACCGCAGTTGCGAACCTCTGCTATATGCAGCAGTTTTTCTGCACACCAGTCTCGAAACTCTGCTCTCTGTAACAGTCCTTCTGCACCTCAGTCTTCAAACTCTGCTCTGTGTAACAGTTTCTCTGCAACCCAGTTTCCAATCACTGCTCTCTGCAACAGTCCTTCTACACTCCAGTCTTCAACCTCTGCTCTGTTTAAGAGTCCTTCTGCACCCCAGTGTCCAATCTGTGCTCTCTGTAACAGTCCTTCTGCACCATATTCTCCAACCTCTGCTCTCTGTTACAGTCTTTGTATACCGCAGTCTCAGAACTCTGGTCTCTCTAACGGTCCCTCTGCACCCCAATTTCCAACCTCTGCTTTCTGAAACAGTCCTTCTGAACCTCAGTCACCAAACTCTGCTCTCTGTAAACGTCCTTCTGCACCTCAGTCTCCATCCTTTGCTCTCTGTAACAGTCCCTCTGCACCTCAGTCTGAAACATTTGCTCACTGCACGATCCTTCTGCATCCCAGTCTCCAATCACTGCTCTCTGTAACAGTCGTTTTCCACCTCAGTCACAAACCTCTGCTCTATGTAAGATCCTTCTGCAACCTAGCCTCAAAACTCTGCTCTCTATAACAGTCCTTCTGCAACCCAGCCTCAAAAGTCTGCTCTCTATAACAGTCCTTCTGCAACCCAGTCTTCAACCTCTGCTCTCTGTAGCAGGCCTTCTGCAACCCAGTCTCCAAACTCTGCTCTCTGAAACAGTTTTTCTGCACGCCAGTCTCCAAACTCTGCTCTCTTTAACGGTCCTTCTGCACCCCAGGCTCCCACCTCAGCTTTCTGTATCATAGTTCTTCAAACCAATCTCCAACGTCTTCTCTGTGTAACAGTCCTTCTACATCTCAGTCTCCAAAATCTGCTCTCTGCAAGAGTCCTTCTGCACCCCAGTCTCCAACGTCTGCTTTCTGCAACATTTCTTCTGGACCCCAGGCTTTAACCTGTTCTCTCTGTAACAATCCTTCTGCAGCCCAGTCTCAACCTCTGCTCTCTGCAATGATTCATCTGCAACTCCGTCTCCAACTTCTACTGTCTTCAAGGATACTTTTGCACCTCACTCTTCAAACTCTGCTCTCTGTAACAGTTTTCTGCACCTCAGTCTTAACCCCTGCTCTCTGCAACCGTCCTTCTGCACCCCTGTCTCCAACTTCTGCTCTCCGCAACAGTCTTTCTGCACCCCAGTCTCCAACGTCTCCTCTCCTTAACACTCCTTCTGCATCCCAGTCTCAAACCTCTGTTCTCTGTAAGATCCTTCTGCACACCAGTTTCCAAACTCTGCTCTCTGTAACATTCTTCTCCAACCCAGTCTCCAACCTCTGCTTTCTTCAACGGTCCTGCTGCAACCCAGTCTCCAAACTCTGTTCTCTGAAAAAGTCCTTCTTCTCCCCAATTTCCAATCTCTGCTCTCTGTAACAGTCCTTCTGTACCGCACTCTCCAACTTCTGCACACTGTAATTGTCCTTCTGCACCCTAGTCTTTAACCTCTGCTTTCTGTATCAGTCATTCTGCACCACAGTCTCCAAACTCTGCTCTCTGTTACAGTCCTTCTGCACCTCAATCTCCAAACTCTGCTTTCTGGAAGATCCTTCTGCAACCAAGTCTCCAAACTCTGCTCTCCATTACAGTCCTTCTGCACGCCAGTCTCCAACCTCTGCTCTCTGCAACAATTCTTCTTCACTCGAGTCTTTAACCTCTGCTCTCTGCAACAGTCATTCTGAACCCCAGTCTCCAACATCTGCTCTCTGCAACAGTCCTTCTTCACCTCAGGCTGAAAACTCTGCTCTCTTCAATGATCCTTGTGCACCCCAGTCTCCAAAATCTGCTTTCTGTAACAGTTTTTCTGCACCTCAGTCTCAAACTTCTGCTCTCTGCAACAGTTCTTCTGCACCTCAGTCTTTAACATCGACTCTCTGAAACAGTCCTTTTACACCCCTGTCCAAATGCAGAAGAATGAGACCTGAACTATCGCTCACCCTGCAAAAAATCAACTAAAAATGCATTAATGACCTAGGCACTAGATCAGAAATTATGCAGTTTCAAGAAAAAAACAAAGTCAATACTCCAACCTACAGGCAGAGGCAATGACTTTCTCAATAGGATGCAAAAGCTCAGGAGATAACAGCAAAAGTTAGCTAATAGGATGGCATCAAATGAACAAGGTTCTGCACAGCAAAAGAGACAATTAGAATATGAAGAGAGAACCTACGGAAAGGGAGAAAATCTTTATGAGGTGCTCTTCTAAAAGAGGATGAATATTTAGAATATTAATAAAGAACTCAAAAAACTTAACATCAAACCCACAATTCTTAAATAACCCAATCATCAAATAACCCAATTACCAAATGGGAAACTAAATGAACTAAACAGACACGTCTTAGAAAAAAATATGTGAGTGGCAAACAAATATATGAAAATACTTGCAAGTCAAGACTACCCTGAGATTTCATCTCACTTCAGTGACAAAGGCAACCACCAAGAATACAAACAGAAATGAGTGTGACAAGGAGAGAATTGAAGAGAAAGGAGCACTCTCACCCTGTTGGTGGGCATGTAAATCAGCACAACCACCAAGGAAATCGGGATGGAGGCTCCTCAGGAGTAGCCATTAACCACCCTGCGACCCAGCTCTACCTCTGCTTGGTATTTATCACAGCGGATCGAAGTCATCATACTATAATGACACATAAATGTCCATGAACCAGCCGAGGTGACATCAGTGGACGAATGGATAAAGAACATCTGGTATATGCACACTGGAATTTTATTCAGCCATAAAGAAGGACGAAATTATGTCATGCTGGAAGATGGATGGATCTTCAGAACATTAATGGAAATAAGCAACTCAGAAAGTTAAGGGCCGTATGTTTTTCCTCTGTTAAAGCTAGAGGAAAAAAAGGAAGGAAAGTTGGGAAGGGAGTCTCATCATGAAAGTTGAAGGAAGATCAGTAGAGTCAAGGCACCAGAGGAGGAGGTTAGGAAAAGGGAAATATTGGAATGATATTGGCCAAAGTTCACGGTTATTTTGTGTGCGCGTTCAAATATGTGTCAGCAAATCCCACCATTATGGACCACTACAATGCACCAATGACGTGTGAAAAGAAGTGTTTCACATTACATGGGACAGTCACTATTCTATGAAGGTGCCCATTTTTTCCCGTCTATAAATACGACGATCATTTACCACTGTCAAAAATCTCTACAGATTCAAATGTTCTGATCACTGCTCCACCACATGGCCTCTTCTACTTCAGGGTCCCCTTATTCTCACTGAAATCAGGGAGCCCGTTTCAACGATGCCATCTGTTAATGTCTTCCCAGGCTGCTGAGGACAGTGGCTGCGGGTTTCACAAAGATCTGGTGCTGCCTTCTGAACGCATGTCCACGAGGCCTTGGCGAAGGCTGGTGCTCCAGGCCCTCCTCCAGATCCAGCTGTGAGGTCAGGGAAGGGGTCACATAACACGCCATCCAACACCTTATTTATTTCTGATCACCATTTTCTCCATTATTCCAGGATCATATTGGTCATTGAACTTAAGCAAACACTGAGTCCAGATTTCAGTCCATCAACCAAAGAGAGTCTAATAGCCACTCCCCGTGGCTCAGGAAAATCCTTGGCCGTAACATTTCTGGTGATTACGTTCCTGTGACTGCATTCAAGATGATCCAGCAATATGCCCTGACTTCTTTGGTTTAGAAGACTCAAACAAATTCTCTTATATATTCTTAAGGCTCCTATTAACAAAATACAGTAAAATATTTACCTTTTATTTTGGTGTGACCCCTATACTCTCCTGGGCTATATTTTATACTCTTACCTGAGGCGTTCTAGGATCAGATCCCAATTAAGAGTCTGGTGACAATGTGGGATGATGGATGAGCATCTTAAAGACAATTGGGCTGGGGATGTGGCTCAAGCAGTAGTGCGCTTGCCTGGCACGCGTATGGCCCGGGTTGGATCCTCAGCACCACATACCAACAAAGATGTTGTGTCCGCCGCAAAGTAGAAAATGAATATTAAAAATTCTCTCTCTCTTTCTTTCTCTATCTCTCCTCTCCTCTCCTCTCCTCTCCTCTCTCACTCTCTTAAAAAAAGAAGACAACTGCCCATTTTGAGTCATCATAGGGTCTTCAATTTAGGGAAAACTAGTCTCCTTGGAGGAGGAAGGGTTGCTTCTGACAGCAAAGAGGGTTAATGGAGATTTCAGGATTAAAGGCTCTGAGATTTGTCTAATTCCACTGGTATTTTGCCATTCTAATTAACAGGGTCTCAATCATTTCCTCATTAATGTACTAATTGACATAAGAGAGACCTGGAGGAATTGTGGATTTATAATTTTCTTTGTACTTCTGCAATTTGGAGAATTGGATGTTTTATTCTGATATTAACCTTTATCAGTTTCCAGAGAGAAAATATTTCTGATGATCTGAACCTTACTTGAAGGAGGAATATAATGCTTGAACCTATCATTTTCTTTCTGTAAGTCTCCCACTCCAGTCAGTAACAGCAGTCTGTAGTCATGTTGTAATGTTCATTCCCACCCTGAAGGTTGATGGTGTTATACCTAAGCTTAGTTTTCCATAGACATTTGATTTCAGGCCATGATAACTTAAAGTCTCTGTTGGGTCATTGCACACTAGGAATTATCAGGTCTCCTTTCCCATGGGCTGTTACATTATCACCATATTCAATTCCCTCAGGTCAGACATCCAACCTACCTCCTCAGATCTGTTATCTAGAACAATCTCTGATGTAAAACACTATTGTGGTCAGTGCCACCGTGGTCATCTAGAGATGAAGAACGGCTCTTGATGTCTTAGGGTAGAGGAAGTTGACACACAAAAAAGGTATAAAATTTTTGGGAGATCTGGAAGAAATACGGAAAATAGGGCAGGTGTCACCACCCCATATATGGAAACCCTAACATCCCTGGAAGAGATGCTCATTCCACGCTACTGTGACCCACATTCAGGAACAGCTGTCTAGGAGCCTGCACACACAGCTTCTGGCACCAAGGAGATTAGTTCCTGCCTCTAAAGGGCTGGTTTGCTGCTGCTGCTATGGGATCCATAAGAACCCGCTTTCTTCATTTCCTTTCTTCCTCTCTGCCTAGTGTTTGGCTGATCTTGACAGAACCTTTTATAAAGGAGGCCTGCAAGCAAGGGAGTGTGGGAAACTAGGTTCTCGTACTTTCTGTCCCTCTGGTGTGGGGAGAACACAGAAAAACAGAGATGGTGCTGAACACCCACACAAGGTGTCCGACACACTTGAACCTGAAAGTGGTAAAAGGGTGTTTGTGAAAAGAGAGGAGAGAAAGGAGTCTCAGAGATTTTAAAAGTGGGAGTTGGAGTTGAAGCTTCAGAAACAGACTCTCTAACCAGGTGCCTACAGGTCCCAGGGAGGCATCTTTTTTCAGATGACTGTATACTCCAGTTTGAAGATTGGTCTAGACTTTCATCGTGCAAAGGGATGCACACTCTCCAGCCAGCTTCCTAAGGGCACTCTGGACCTCGTTGCTTCTCAGGCTGTGAATGACCGGGCTCAAAAGTAAGCTCACCACACAGAAAAGCACAGAGACCAGGGTGTCCATGTCCAGCCTTCTCTGGGCCTGTCATAGTGGAAGTTGGCTGTTCCATAGAACACCACCACGGCAGTAATGGGGGACGCACAGGTGGAGAAGGTTTTTCTCTTGCCCTGGGCAGAGGGAATCCCCAGGATGGCCGCCATGATGAGGGCGTAGAAGCCTGCAGTGAAGAGGCAGGGGCTCAGGCCCATGGTGGCACTGACCACGTGGAGCGCAGACTCGTTGACAGAGGTGTCTGAGCAGGAGAGCTGCAGGAGCAATGGGGTGTCACAGAGAAAGTGGCTGAACTGGTGGAGCCCACACAGAGTGAGTGTGATGGCCAGCACCGTGTGTGTGACCAAATTCACCAGCCCACACAGCCAGGACCCAGTCACCAGGCCAACACAGACCTTCACACTCATGATGACTGGGTTCTGAGGAGGCCGGCAGGTGGCCACACACCAGTCATACTGGCCACACAGCCAGTAAGAAGCCTTCTGTGCCAGCACTTGTCACCAAGAAGAAGATCTGGGAAAGGCAGCCCTCATGAGAAATGGCCTTCTTTTCCCAGAAGAAGTTCACCAGCAGTACTGGGAGGGTGGTGGATGTTTAGCAGACGTCCAAGAATCTCAAATTGCTGAGGAAAAAGTACATTGGAGTGTGGAGAGCAGGACTGACCCTTGTGGCCACTATTATGAGCATGTTCCCCAGGAGAGTGGTCAGGTAAATGACCAGAAAGAGCAGAAAGAACCAGCCCTGTAGGTTGGAGTGGTTGGAAAATCATAGGATTATGAATTCAGGGAAAAATGATTGATTGCTCATTTCCAATGATATCATAGCTCCAAAACAGAGAAAAATTGACCATGACGAGAATGGACTGTGAGCACCCCAAACAGGCTTGTTAATCTGCAGCATCATGGCAAATAATATTTTATACAGAGATGCCTGGACTCTGGAAAGAGACGTATAGGAGTGACGTTACAGAGAGCATAACTTCTCACAGACTTTTGCATGGGTGCTCTTTTGTAAGAATAAATGGAGACTTGGTCAAAATGCACGACCAGCTATCAACCCCTGTGTCTCATTGAATCTGCTGTATCTCCCTTCTAACAATGTGCTTCACTGTGATTTATTCTTTTTTGTATTTCTGTTATTTCAAGTAATAAGTTTTCATTGTGGAAAAATGAGGAAAATGCAGAAAGTTATTCAGAAGAATAGGACAGGTCACAAAATCAAAGCTCTCTTTGCATTCATTCCATTCTACCTCTATCTATCTTTAAAATATCCAAAGCAAAATTTCCCAATATTGTTGTACTCTATTTAGTTGTTTGCCTTGTAATCTTAATTTCCTAACATGAAATTAAGTTAATATCTCCCTTTTTATTGAACATAGAAACCTTCCATTCCATTTTCTATCATAAATATTGGAATAGAAGCATTCATACATATGTATCTGTGATCATCTCTGATTATTTCTTAAAAGTAAAATTATAAGTCACCTGCTTTTAAATACATTGATCTATTTTTTTTCAGTAGAAACTTTTATTTTTTTAAGTTTTATAAGATACAAGAAATTTTGACAAATGATATATACTTAGGTATTTTTCTTCTTGGGTATTATAAGATTTACCTCACCAAACATTACATTTCCTGAAAAAAATGATTGATAAAATTACTGATTTTCTATCATGTTACCCACTCTAATCCGTGATCCATTGTTTTGAACTAAAATTTCTTTTACTTTTTCAATCTTAAATGAAAAACATTATAGTAAAACAGTAGGCTCTTGGTCCAGATAGATGTGGATTGAAATTCATCATTTGTTTACTAGATGTTGTTTGTAAAAAAGTCAGCTCATCTCTATTCCTCAGTTTGTTCCTTGCTTAGGATATTAAAGATGTCTATTTCACAACTGCTGAAAAAAGTTTTGAGATAATATAAGCTATGTGTCTGGCACATTACATTTACTCAATGCCTTTTATCAAGATAGAAAATGTCTATCCATTTTTTACTAGTAGTTTTTTTTTTTTTTTGGTCTATGTGTGCTGGGTTTTGAATTCAGAGCCTTATGCATACTAAGCATGCACTCTACCACTGGACTTTGCCTCTAGTTTCATTTAGTTATACTTTTTATCATAAATAGATATTGAATTTTTTAATTTTCTCTGCATCTATTGAAATGATATATATTTTTTTCTTATTTAGTCTGTTACTATGGAAATTCGGTTGATTGAATTTTTGAATATTGAACCAGCCTTGCATTCTGGGATTGATCTCAATTGACTGTAATGTTGTCCTTATTCTATATGGCTGAGTTCACTTTTTTAATATTGTTCCCTGTTTGTTTTGTGTATTCTATTTTCGCTGTTCTCCAGAGATAATCTATTTCTTGAAGAATTCTCAGCTGTTTTCTACTGTTATTTTCAGTCAATGCATGTTGGTGGACTAGTGGGAAACAGAGAAGGGATTTCTGATGTTTCCAGGAAGCCCTGGCTTAGGTACTG
Organism: Ictidomys tridecemlineatus; assembly: GCF_052094955.1. Taxonomy (NCBI): domain Eukaryota; kingdom Metazoa; phylum Chordata; class Mammalia; order Rodentia; family Sciuridae; genus Ictidomys; species Ictidomys tridecemlineatus. The sequence goes on from NW_027521276.1 coordinate 52,759, forward strand.
TAAACTCAGTCACAGAAATATGGCCTTCACAGTGACCCACTTTCTAGCAATATGGCTGAGCCTAGTTCTTATTCCTACCAACGTTAGACATTTCGGCCTGTTCCTTTCCATAGCTGCAAACGTTTTCCGTTGAGTGTCCTAATGTAACAGTTTCTGTTACTCTTGTCCCTGAAGATTACAACTTTTGTTCTATGCAAAAAATCAGGAAATCGGTCTGGGAGGAGTTTTGGCTGCTCTTGCTATTCCTTGTCCCTCCACCTATCCAAAAAATGATACCGTTAAAGACACTTTCTCAGAACACTTCCCTATCTTCCTGGGAGCATTTGGTGGAATCTATGGAGAAATAGAAAAAATAAAAACATCTTATTTCTATAGCCCTCTGGGTCTTTATGCTCTTAAACCAGTCTATTCTTAGTCTTTAGCAATCCATTAACTATTTTTTATTTGAGTTTTTTTTTTATAAATAAACTCCTATTTATCTAGTGGGTTCTCCCATAGTTAAAAAAATGCCTGGATTATTTTGGTTGCTTATCTCTCCCAGACATTGGTTAGTTGTTTGCCTTATAATCTTCATCCCTAATAAAGTCAAGGAACGTCATTAATTTGCATTTTCTTCTGCTCTTTTTGTTATTATAATTATGAAACAACATGCTTTCTAGCTATTTCGATAGATACTCAAGGTGAAATTTGAAGTCTATACACTTACTTTTAAAAAATATTTAGTAATTTCTAATATAGTTAAATATGTAGTTATTCTATTCAAAACAATCCCATTCCCAGCATATTTCCAAGGAAATTAATGCACAGTTCACAAAAATTCTTGTATAAGAATTCATAATAACTCAAACAAATATTATGCCTTCAGCAGAAGGATAAAAGACAAATCACAGTTTATCATGCAGTGGAATAATTCAGTTACTTTACAAAAACAAATAATGGAAAATTAATAACATTGACAAATCTAAAAAAAATTTTCTGGGTAAAAGAAGCCAGATACAAAATATATACTGTATGTTTCCTTTAAATAAAGTTCAAAAATTAGCAAAAAACGTGGAGACGTTAGAATCGCTGCTTCCTCGCCGGCCGCCATGTTGGATCCCCTGTATGTTTCTTTTAAATAAATTTCAAAAATTAGCAAAACAGATATAATGGTCAAGCAATAATGGTGGTCTTTTTTTTTTTGGAGCTCATGGGTGATATCAGTTGAAGCATGAAGGAATTTTCTAAAGTGATGGAAATGTTTTATATCCTGATTTTTGGTAGTTCATATATATGTAAAATATTATAAACCTGTACACTTTAGATCTGTGCATTCTTTGAGTACAAATTATATTTCAATTTTTAAAAATAGCCTTATTTTAAAAATAAGTAATTAATGGAAAAGAGTGCTACCTACCTTTAATTCCAGGTACTTGGGAGACTAAGGCAGGAGGATCATAAATTTTAAACTCTGCAAGGCCCCCCGCCCCAAATAATTGAAAGGGCTGGGGATATAGCTTCATGGTAGAGTGCCACTGGGTTCAATCCCCAGTACTGCAGTAAATAAATAAGTAAGTAAGTAAGTAAGTAAATTGATAAATAGAAGTGAAAGCATTTTTTCAAGATGATTTTTAACTCAGGATTGGTTGGAACCACATCTAAATATTTTTATAGGTCTCTAAGAGGTTAAGTATTTTCTCCCATTTTTTGCATTTCTCTACTTCTTTTTTACCACAGTGATAGTCCAGGACATATCACATTTTACAAGTGACATCAGTTGTTTCCTGATCACGATCTGTTTGAAGCAGTGAATGTGATTGGTGGGGGCATTCGGTCTGTATCACAGATACAAAGCCTTGCTCACCATGATGGATGGGCGTGTGCATGTGTTTGTGTGTGTGTGTGTGTGTGAGTATGTGTGTGTGTGTTTTTGTGTGTGTGTTATTGGTTGTGGGATTGGTCTTGACTGAGAACACTGTCTTATACTTAGTGGGATGGCAAGTTGGCATCTCAGGCAACATTGATGGCAGAAATCTCAAAGAATATAGCAGGAATCTGCCATCTAAGGCTCAGCAAGCTCAGAACACTTGGTTATCTTAATTGCTACAAGTGGAAAGACCCTCACTATTGAGCTTCTCTGAGAGCTGCATCACACTGGGGTGGGAGGAGGGAGCCCATTTCCATAGAGATGTACCCTGTTTCTATGGACACTCCAGCTAGGCTTCAAAAGGCTGGTGGGATAGTACCAGTGGATGCTGACAAGCCCTGGGTCATTCTGAGGAGCCTGCTACTTCAGGGGAGGTCGCAGGGTATCAGCCTATGGGGCCAGGACTAGGCTCTGTGAAGTTGTGTCAGGCCTGATTTCTAAGCAAGGTACTTGGCAATAGAAACCTCGGAAAACGTCCCACCCCCCACAATGCCATGGGCCACCAGAGAGCCCAGGTGTGTCTCTGGAAGCCAGGCTTGGGTATGAGCATAGACATCAATGATTGCAGAGTATCAACAATAGGGGACCATAAATCTCTTTCAGGTGAGTGCAGATTGAAAACAGGAACATCTGGAGAAAGATAGACTGGGTTTTAGAAAATCATCAGATCTCTAGGTCTAGAACACGCAGATAGAACCACTCATGGAATTTTGCGTGTGAGTCCAAGGAGCAGGGATTGATAACTGTGAAACCTGGTTCCCCAGGTTTTAGACACACCTGTTTAGTTCAAAAGAGTGATCTGAGTGCTAAAACAAGATCAAAATGAAGTGGTCTGTATCTGAAGACGTGATGTGTTGAAGGTGGGAGAAAATCTCTTAAGCCCTCATGGAGAAGGATATGGAGAACTTTAAAGTCCTAGTTGAAGAGGACACGGTAAAGACAAAAAATCAGTTTGGGCAGGCTTGCCAGCTGTTGGGATCACTCAGGAAAACAGGAATATGTGAGGAATAGCAGATGTAGAGGAGGCTTTGGTGGATTTGATTTGAGTAATGTTGAATGTGAGTTATCTGTGGGATAATCACGTGGAAATGCCCTTCACAGACAGCCTAGAACTGCAGGTGTGGATTTGGGAGTCATTGTCTTGAAGGCAACTGTTACAGCATAGGGTGAATATGAAATCCCCCAGGAGAATAGAGAAAGTAGAGAAGGAAATAGAGAAAGTAGGGATTCTTGTGATACTTGGTGTTCACGAAAATTGTAATAAAAGTTTATCCAGAAATGACTAAAAACACCACACTATCTCTTTCAGTTGTAGGTATCGCTTTCTCTAAATAATTTCCCTAAACAAGAGGTTATCTTATTAGCATTGATTTACAATAAATAAACTTTGAAATGGAGCTGGAAGCTAAATGTTCTTTACATTTCTTACGTTCTCTGTTTTCTCTATCAACTACCTGGATGAACTTTAAGTCATTAGAAATCAGTGACATGTACTTTCTTTTAACTCCCCGTATCAAAAAGATCAATATCACAATCTTTTTTCTAGGTAGATATCTAGATGTTTTCAGAAAAAGAAATAAAATTCCACATAGAATGCAGTTCCAGCAGATTTTACTATGGGAAATTGGTACATGGTCTGTGGATGTGTAAAAGGGAAAACTAAACGTAAATATTCAGGGATTTAAAAATACAATCTTTGAAGTTGTGCATACTGCTACTGTAAAGGTATTAAATATAAAGGTCAGTTCAGTAGGGACAATTTCATGGGGCATTAAAAAAATCTCCCAATGTATGTTTATATAATTTTACCTACATATAAGTTTTTCCTCGGTTTTACTGGCTGATTTCTTGTAGGTCACAAGTGTGGGGTAGGGTGTAGGATGATACCCAAATAATTTTCTTTATCCTCTATGCTCTTTATTAATGTAGGACATTAGATTAAATCATCATCATGGTCACCATTGGAATCGATTATTTACAATCATAACTCATGAATGACACTTTGTGACACAATATGTACTTGCTCCTTAGAATTTATATAATGCAGCATAGGAATTAGATCAACTTAATAGTATACCCTCTGCTCTGCAATAATAATAACCATAATCATCATAATCATCTAGGGCATATTTCATAGAAAAATAATTTGAGTGTGAGTCTTCTTAGATTGCTTCAATACACATAAATGACTGACTTTCAAAACCTTGTTTAATGTAGTTTAAAAGTGGCATGTTTTCTGTAAAAATTAGATTGAATTTCGAATAATCCATTCTATCAAAACTCAGTGAATTTTTTTGAAAAGATGAATTTTTACATACCTGAATCCAATCAGGATTGTTCAAATTGAGTAACGAATAGAGACACACATTAGATAAAAATACCTAACACTTATTAAATGCCTATAAGAATTTTACATGCATTAACTTATTTGGTTTACACAACAACCTGTAAGATAACCTATTATCCCCATTTTACAGAAAAAAGAATTCAAATTAATGCACAATATATTAATGCAAGTAGGGAAACATCAATGAATCCCTTTAATTTGCATAATGTACATTAATTTGTACATTTAATATGTATTAACAATTATGATTTAAGAAACAAAATAGCAATTGACTCAGATAATTTATCATGTAATAACTATTATTTGTAGTGATACTTTGTTACCTGATGATAATACCATATATTAGTAAACTGTTTTATTATCTTCATTGCCCAGACATTCTTGTCTTTGGTTTTAATATTCATTGCACGTGATTAATCGGCCAACACAGCTTTCATTAAAATTCCAAATCTCAGGGCCTTAAGAAGTTTAAAGTATTTTGTGGGGTCGGGCTCCAAATTCCTTAATAGAACGCCCGTAGCCCAAGAGTTAATAACAAGAATAAACAAATGGGACCTACTTAAACTAAAAAGTTTTTTCTCAGCAAGAGAAACAGTAAAAGAGGTAAATAGAGAGCCTACATCCTGGGAACAAATTTTTACCCCTCACACCTCAGATAGAGCCCTAATATCCAGAATGTACAAAGAACTCAAAAAATAAACAATAAGATAACAAATAATCCAATCAACAAATGGGCCAAAGACCTGAACAGACACTTCTCAGAGGAGGACATACAATCAATCCACAAGCACATGAGAAAATGCTCACCATCTCTAGCAATCAGAGAAATGCAAATCAAAACCACCCTAAGATACCATTTCACTCCTGTAAGATTGGCAGCCGTTATGAAGTCAAACAACAATAAGTGTTGGCGAGGATGTGGGGAAAAGGGCACACTTGTTCACTGCTGGTGGGACTGCAAAATGGTGAGGCCAATTGGGAAAGCAGTATGGAGATTCCTGGGAAAGCTGGGAATGGATCCACCATTTGACCCAGCTATTGCCCTTCTTGGACTATTCCCTGAGGACCTTAAAAGGGCACACTATAGGGATACGGCCACATCAATGATTATAGCAGCACAATTCACAATAGCTAGACTGTGGAACCAACTTAGATGCCCTTCAATAGATGAGTGGATAAAAAAATTGTGGCAGCTATACACAATGGAGTATTATGCAGCACTAAGAAATGACAAAATCATAGAATTTGCAGGGAAATGGATGGCATTAGAGCAGATTATGCTAAGTGAAGCTAGCCAAGCCCTAAAAAACAAATGTCAAATGTCTTCTTTGATATAAAGAGAGCCACTAAGAATAGAACAGGAAGGAAGAGCATGAGGAGAAGACTAACAGTAAACTAAGACGAATGGGGGGAGAGAAAGGAAGAGAGAAGGGAAAACATATGGAAATTGTAGGAGACCTTCAGTGATACACAAAATTATAAAAGGTTATGAGGGGCAAGGGGGTGGGGGGAAAAAAAGGGGAGAGAATTGAACAACAGCAGAGGAGGTAGAGAGGGAAGATGGGAGGGGAGGGGAGGGAAGGGGGGATAGTAGGGGATAGGAAAGGTAGCAGAATACAACAGTCACTAATATGCCATTATGTAAAAATGTGAGTATGTAACAGAAGTGAATCTGTATTATGTATTTGGGGAGTTCAAAACCCAATTGAGTCGAATGTATGAAAGATGATATGTCTTGAGCTCTGTAATGTTTTGAACAATCAATAAAAAAAAGAAGTTTAAAGTATTTAAATTTCAATTGAAAGTCAGTGCTTCAGTTAAGCACAACTAATTTTAAAATTTAAATATAAACAAAATAAAATAAATAAGTCTAGAGTCTTAAAAGAAGAACTTTTTTTTTTTGCTTTGGCAATAAATGAAATGTTTTGCTGACTAACCTTAGGAATTAATTTCCTAAAACAAAAGAAAAAAAATGGGTATGAGCAAAACGAGGAAGAATGGTGTGATCATGAAAACCCTTATGCACATCAGGAAAACAATGATTCCTATTTCATCTCAATAGCACAAGCAATGATTAAAATTTTTAAATCCAATTTTTATGTTGCCTGGTAAATTGCTTAAAACACACACACACACACACACACACACACACACACACACTCACACACACACACACACACACAGTACAAGGTCAATATATTCAGAAAAAATATCTGAATGATTTCAGGTGCTTGTGGCAATGTGAATTTATTACTGTGAAATCTATGAGCTATCTGGCCTGGCCCAGAGTTGTCCTCATATCCTTCCATGTGGTGTGGGTGCTTGGAGCTGAGGGAAAGATCAGAGGTCTTTGTGCAGAACAGTTGGCCTCAGTCAGTGAGTTCCAAGTGTTCCCAGTGATGCTGGTCCAAGGACACACTTTGGGAAAGGCTGGACTCTTTCACCTAACATGCAGGGATGCCCTTACCCCTAACTGGTAGGTTTAAAATCTTAACAAATTCACCAGAAAGAAGCCTCACTCCTGTCTTAGAGATTCAGCACTCAATTCAGGGTTTAACATCTCTTTCAGTTCTGTTTTTTTTGGGCCCAGGTGTAGGGGGTAAGTGATTGAACTCAGGGGCTTGACCACTGAGCCACATCCCCAGCCCTATCTTATATTTTCTTTAGAGACAGGGTCTCACTGAGTTTTTTGGTGCCTTTTTTCTGCTGAGGCTGTCTTTGAACTCACTATCCTCCTGCCTCAGCCTCCTGAGCTGCTGGGTTACAGGCATGCACCACTGTGCCAGCTGTTTCAGTTCTTTTTATTTCACCTGTGCTTCTTCAAGCATAAAGGGAAAAGGGAAGACAAATTATTACCTCTTACGATATGTCAGAGCCTTCTAGTTATAAAATTCTTCAAAATAAAAAATTCTCTTTTCCATTTAGGATTTTAAAATTTCTTTTCTTGGTAGTGGATAGTTTCAATTCAAACCAATTTTGTTCCTATACAGGGTCTAATTTAGTCCTAGCCAGATGTACTAAGAAACCCAAAAAGGAAAAATCTGATCCCTGTCCTGCTGCGCCACTCACCTGACTCAGGCAATGCCAAGACCCTACTGAGGTGGATGGCGCAAGGCGTCCATCCACTGGAGGAGCACAGTATGTTTCTGGGAATGGGCTGATTTGTTTTTGTATTTTTTTAGTAAGTATAGTTTTGATTTCTCATATGACCATTAAGTATAAAGAAAAAATAATGACTTTCCCAAATAATGCAACTACTTCTAAAGCATAGATCTGTTTGCTCTAAATGCAATGATTCAGCTGTGGAGTGTAAATTGTTAATGTCTAAAGAAAAACTCCCTGTATTCCTATCAAGGAAGTTTTTAAGAAATTAAATTAAAATCTAGAGAAGGAAAATTAATGTTAAGAAGATAGATTAGTGCTTAGTACTGGGCAACTTGTTCTTGTTCCTGTGCACAATGGTTTGTGCTCTTACTTTTGTTTGGTTACAAGTAATAACAAATCAACTACTTGCCGTAACCATGGCACCGGTTCCAGTCAGTAAGTCAAGAAAGAATAGTCAAGGTATAGGCCAATAGTTTGGGACATTTGTAACTAATATTAAAAGTTAACTAAGCAGAAACAGCTCAAAGCAAAACTCGAACTGAAAGTACAAATGCTTGCTTATGCATAAGCCAAGATATATTCTTCTATCCTAATTGTAGCTACATAATATTTTGTTTTGTTTGAATAATGATTCCTGTTTTGTAACCACAAAGTACTGTAAGCCTGCCAAAATGAAAAGTATATATGATCAACTTCACAAGATTGGGATCAACACCTTCACTTTGGTGTCTGTGTTGTTTATCCACCCCCTCTTTTGCCAACTCCTCATCATCCATTTGTCTCCTGAGACCCCCTGTTGGAGCTGGTCTCTGACACTGTCATTCAACCAATTTACAATCTAATGGGAAGATGAACTCAATATGTGCAGGAAACTTGATAACAATTCTATGTAATCTACAAATTATCATTATTTTCCCTTAGTGTATGCTTGGGCAGCTCTGGGAATGGAGCACTTAATACTTGTCAAAGCCCCTCATTCCATCTTGAATATGCTCTCCTCCAGGTCCTAGTTGGACTTCTCAATTGTGTTCTAAAAACTAGGGCAACACCTTGTGTAAATGTGCACTCAGTAAAGGTTTGAAGAATGAAGAAGGTCTGTCAAGTACATCCATGGAGCAGAGTTTTTAAAAGATTCTTTAAAGACGGTACTGTGTGGGACGTAAAGGATCTAACAGAGACTTGACAGAGGCGAAAGGACATTTCTGTTCAGTGGTTCTGGTGCAGATATCTTGCTGAGAAATATAAAGCCTCTGTGGGCATAAGTGAGGCAGCCTAGCCCAGCGGCTTCTGAGGAACTCAGTGTCTCCTGTCTCCTAAATATATCCCATATGGAGACCATCGGCTCAGTTCCCACAGAACAAGCAGCTCTGCATCTTTCTTTCCCAATCAGTCATCTCAAAGTCAGGTGACTGAGAATGAAGTCACTTATGAGTGACCCCAAAATATAATATTTCTAAAGGAGGGGGGTTGTGTATGAAGTAGATTACTCACAAGCTTCAGGGATTTATTACAGTTAATAAATTGCTTGCAACTCCCCTCCCCAAGCATCCATGTGTTGTAAGATAAAGATGAAAACCCCTAGTTAGTGAATGAATACGTTTCTAAACATAATTTCTTCTACAATAATGATTTTTATTTAAACAGATATTTTGGTAGGTCTATTGTTATGCTATATTGTATCATAATGGGGATGTGTTCCTATACTTTCTCCCTAAAAATTATTCTTTTCTGTCCTGCTCATCAAAAGCAGAGAATTAACACTTAGCATTATCTATTGTTTATCATAAGTATTTTTCCACACACATCATCTCACTTAAGGAATTTAGGCATCCCAGGGTTTCTGGTCATGTTTTGGGTTTTCTTCCAGTACTGGAGGCATCATGCTAAATCCCTTATGTTTTGTGGTAACCTCTGAAGTTATTTCTACTCTGGCAATACAAGTAGTATTGTGGAAACTTAGACACACATAGAAAAGGTGCTACGATAGGTCATTACATAAATGCCATCAAAATGGTAATGAAAATATGTACAATATTCTCTAATATGTTTTTAAGGTGTAGGTATATCCTGATTCTGGGGTAGTGTTTTTGAAAATTGTGATGGTAAATAAAGTAGTTTCCAGCAACTCTCACAGATAGGCGTAGATTTCTGGTTTTGGTGTGGCCCTTGCTGCTCTTCATACTAGGACCTGGGCTGCAAAGAAAGCTCTTGGTAAAACTGGCTGTTGGTCTCCATTCACCACAAAACGGACCTGTTATTCTGAAAGTCGCCTGTCGCATATCTGTGGCCTCATAAAGGAGTCTAAATCCTCTGATCTCTCACAATTCATTTTCCTGTGATGGACATTTATAGAGGTCTGGGGGCGACCTGTTGGGAATATGCATCGATCCTTTCCTCTGCAGCTGCTCTGGGACTCCTCAATGTGCAAACACAACTCAAGGGCAATGGCTTGAGTTCAACTGCAAAAATAGAGAGCAGTTAATTCACTGTTGGATTCATTAATGTCTTGGCAATCACCTGTTCCCAGCATGCAGCGAGAAGATCAGCGTCCTCTCTCTTCTGGGATGTAGGTGAGCGAAGTTCAATGTGAGATTTCTGCTAAGAAGTTGTGGGTGGCTGAAACCTCAAGACTGCCTTCCCTTCCCCCTAGGGAGAGAATGGCTCAGGGTGGGTTTACACTTATTGGGATGGATTTCACACAGCATATGAAGATTTTCCTTCATGTTACATACATTGCCAGATGAACAGATATCAGAAGCCACAATATTAAGAGCATCTGCACTATCTTCAGCTGATCCACTCCTGCTAAGGGCTGATCCCTTACCAAACCCTGTATGACTTTGTGCCCATTAATTTTATGATCCTGCTGATGCTCATGACCTGGTGAAGAAACTGATTGCTATGGAGTTTAAAAGTAGAGGGAAAAAAAAGTGTCATCAAACCACTTTTTCGGGCACAGATAGAGAAAAAACACACAACAAGCTCGAAAGTCTTGTAGTATTTCACTGCACAAAAATAAAAATAAAAGTATTATATATAGAGGTAAGTCTCTAAAACTTAAAATTTCCCATAATACAATGGGGTTTTACTCATGCTTAGGAGAGACACATTAACAGTACTTCTAAAAGATCTTAGAATGATTAGCCATCAAGGGAAGGAAAAGCTAAAGCACATTTGATGAAACACTTCACATATTTCAGGGTCGTCACAATAAAAGGAATGATAATGATGTGTTTTTAAAGGAGTGAGGAAATCAGAAGCTTTATTCACCACTCTTAATAATAAGGTAAGCTGGTTCCACTGGTCTGAAAATGATCTGGAACTTCTTCAGAAAGTTAAATATGGAGTTAACAATCCACCTCTTCCACTCCTAATTACTAACTCAAGATAAATAAAAAAGTTGTCCACCAATGATTTGTACATGAATGTTCATATAATGTTCATATTATATATGATGTTTATATTATATATACGAATCTTATTCATATTAGTCAAAAAGTGAAAATGAGCAGGCAGGTCTGTAATCTAGCTACTCAAGAAGCTGAGGCAGGAGGATTATGAATTCAGGGACAACCTGGGCATATTTGCAAGACCGTGTCTCAAAAGAAAATTTTTAAAAGGGTTTGGCTTTGGCTTACTGGTAGAACATTGGTTAGTGTGCAGGAGGATTGGGTTCAATCTGCAGTACGACACCCACACAGACACAAAGTAATAATTACTATCCAGTGGGAAATGAACAAAGAATTGTGGCATTTTCATAAGATGGAAATCAGTCACAATAAGGAGGAATAAACTAAAATACTAACACAAGCTACAATATAACTGAAAATTGCAAACATTCTAAGTGAAAGGAGTCAGATCCAAAAGGCGTATATAGTATTGCTTCATTAAAACTATCCACAGAAACTCGACTGTATACATGGGTCTTTGCACATGTGAAGGAGAAACACAGAAATGGTGTTTATTTAAAACTTAGAATCAAGATCCATTAGGAAAATGCAAGTCAATGTCACATTGCACATAGCACTTCAAATTCACTAGTGTTTGCTAGAACTGCAATATTGGGGGAAACGAGATTGACTGCTTTGGGTATAAGCTTTTTTTTGGAGAGAAAAGTAATAAAAATATTCTGAAATACCTGTGGATTAGAGAACCCAGGTGAGGTCACAATGTGTCATATACTTAGCACAGTGTGCTTCCCCTGGTTGGAGGGGCACCACAGTGGTCATGAGACACTGTGTATGGAGAGAGCGCTCTTGTAGTTGCTGCTGAAGAGTTTACATATTTCTACAACTAAGACATTTCCTAGAATAAAACCATCATCTAGTGCTAATCTCACTATACAGTCTGTCTCCCAGCCAGCATCCTCAGGGCACTCTGGACCTCGTTGCTTCTCAGTCTGTGAATGATAAGCTTCAACATGGGGGTCACCACACAGAAGAGCACAGAGACCAGGGTGTTTATGTCCACTCTTCTCTGGGCCTGTCAGAGTGTAAGTTGGCTGTTCCATAGTAGACCACCACGACAGTGAGGGGGGACACACAGGTGAACAAGGCCTTCCTCCTGCCCTGGGCAGAGGGAATCCCAAGGATGGCCGCCATGATGAGTGCACAGGAGCCTGCAGTGAAGAGGCAGGGGCTCAGGCCCATGGAGGCACTGACAACGTGGAACGCAGACTCGTTTACAGAGGTGTCTGAGCAGGAGAGCTTCAGGAGCAATGGGGTGTCAAAAAGAAAGTGGCTGATCTGGTGGGGCCCACACAGAGTGAGTGTGATGGCCAGCACCGTGTGTGTGACCAACTTCTCCAGCCCACACAACCAGGACCCAGTCACCAGGCCAACACAGACCTTCACACTGATGGTTACTGGGTACTGAGGAGGACGGCAGGTGGCCAAACAGCAGTCATACGGGCAACACAGCCAGTAAGACGCCTTCTGTTCTAGCACTTGTCACCAAGAAGAAGATCTGGGAAAGGCAGCCCTCATAATAAATGGCCTTCTTCTCCCAGAAAAAGTTCACCAGCAGTACTGGGAGGGTGGTGGATGTTTAGCAGACGTCCTAAGAAGCTCAAATTGCTGAGGAAAAAGTACATTGGAGTGTGGAGATCAGGACTGACCCTGGGGGCCACTATTATGAGCATGTTCCCCAGGAGAGTGGTCAGGTAAATGACCAGAAAGAGCAGGAAGAACCAGCCCTGTAGGTTGGAGTGGTTGGAAAATTCCAAAAAGATGAATTCAGTGAGAAATTATTGATTGCTCATTTCCAATGTAGTCATAGCTACAAAACAGAGAAAAAGAGACCATGATGAAAATGGACTGAGAGCATCCCAAACAGGCTTGTTAATCTGCAACAACATGGCAAATAATATCGAAGGAAAAGCAACCTGGAGACTGATAACCTGTGGGACTGGTCTCATGCAATCAGACCCATGGAGCTGCACACATTTGCAGGGGTGATGTTGTGTGGGAGTTACCAGAGATTTGCTAGAAGCCAACAGAAAGCCATTCGACCTCATCATGGTGTGAAGTCTTTTCTCACTGTCTCATTGCAAATGTTAAGAAAAAAAATTACAAAGCAGAGTCATCATCTGCAGAAGCAGTCGGTGTTGCCTTCAGTATTTTTCAATGTAGAGTTTTTCTCATTTTACATCATTTTGATCTCTGTGTTCGGAAAGGCAGAAGTTAACTATTCCTGTACAATGCTGAAATTATCAGGGCCAGAGCAAAATAGAGGAAAGAAGTTGATGAAGTGGGGTTGGACTGGCTATCTTAAGTATACAGGGAAGTTCAGTGGAGTAGAAGGAGAATGAGAGGGCGGAGAGGTTTGAGAAGGGAGGAAATGTGAAAGGTTTTTACGCAGATCATGTTATGTGCACATGGAAGTCTACCACAGGGGACTGCACCTGTATGTATATGTAGAAAGCACCAGTCAGAAATTAACAGATAACAGACTAAAAGAAAGATCAGTAGAGAAAGGAGAATGGCTCCGACAGATCTCAACAACAAAACAGGTGTGTGGCACTCAGCCCATCCCCCATACATCGGGAACTCGCATAAATTCTCTCCTAGGCTTGCCGGGGGAGGGAGAATCAGAGTGAGCCTGCATAAAGACTAGGGGGGAACTAGAGGCACCTGACCTGCAACCCCCCCTACCCATCTGCAGCCAAAAGGAAACCTGTCTGGCTAGAGCTGGGGGTGGGGCAAGCAGGAAAATCCAAAGGACAGAGTGCCTGGGATCCCAATCGCCAACTGTGGGACCCCGGAGATCCAGGCCCACTGATTCGTGCGGCCTGCCCTGCGGCTACAGAAGGCGTGGCGCCCCAGGGAATCCATTAATTAGCAAGCAGGGAGAGGCTCGGCTGCCACCAGGTGGAATCCCACCAGCCAAGCCCGCACTGACTCCCGGGCTGAGTACGGGAGTTTAGACGGGGAAGGAAGCAGTACAGTCCCATCTCCCACAGCAGACACTCCACCAAGGGAATCAGCAGTCAGCATCTTCAACAGCTGATATATCCACCCATTCACCGACAGATCTCAACAACAAAACAGGTGTGTGGCACTCAGCCCATCCCCCATACATCGGGAACTCGCATAAATTCTCTCCTAGGCTTGCCGGGGGAGGGAGAATCAGAGTGAGCCTGCATAAAGACTAGGGGGGAACTAGAGGCACCTGACCTGCAACCCCCCCTACCCATCTGCAGCCAAAAGGAAATCTGTCTAGCTAGAGCTGGGGGTGGGGCAAGCAGGAAAAATCCAAAGGACAGAGTGCCTGGGATCCCAATTGCCAACTGTGGGACCCCGGAGATCCAGGCCCACTGATTCATGCGGCCTGCCCTGCGGCTACAGAAGGCTAGCAGGAGAAACCAGGAAGCTAGAGGCAAGGCCGTCAAGACTGGGCAGCTGGAAATTGCAGGCCCGCCGGTGACAGTTCACCCACTGCCCGCATAGCTGGGCGGTAGGAGAACACTCGGCCACAGGTGACCGATCACCCGCCCGCGGCCTGTGATACTGGGCGGCTAGAGACCGCCTGCCTGCCGCGACTGGGAGCTGAAATCAAACAGAGACTGTCCAGTCACACCACCTCATCAGGACACCCAGGCAAGGAACTGGGGCCGGTCATAGCAAAGTAGGGTCGTCACTGGAGCTGGGACGTCGGATCTTCCTTCACAGTGGAATCCACGTCAGCAGGCATAGTTTAACAACACTAAGGAGAGGCATCAGAGTAAAACAGAACCAAAACAAATCTATAGAAGAGAGTAGAAACACGACAATCAAATAGAGCTGGAAAGCAACGGGGACAACATGAGAAAACAAGGGAAAAAAGGAGTACAAACAATGCAAGACAACTTAATTCTACAAGAGGACATAGAAACATCAGAAGCAGGGATAGGGAAAGAACTCAAGGCATTCCTAACTCAAATGGAAAGGAATATTAGAGAAGACATGAGACAGCAAGTCCAAGCAATAAAAATATATTTTGAAAATGAATTAAACAAACAAATTCAAATGGCAAAGAACGAGCTCTACCAGGAGATAGAGATCTTAAAAAAGAATCAAACTATAATCCTAGAATTGCAGGAACTATAAACCAAATTAAAAACTCAAACGAGAATATTACAAATAGACTTGATCAAGTAGAAGTCAGAACATCAGATAATGAAGACAAGGTTTATCAACTTGAAAAGAGTATAGTCAACACAGAAAAGATGCTTAAATCCCATGAGCAATCTATTCAAGAGATATGGGATGTCATTAAAAAACCAAATTTGAGAGTCATCGGGATAGAAGAAGGCACAGAGATTCAAACCAAAGGAATGGACAGCATATTAAATGAAATAATTGTAGAAAACTTCCCAGAGATGAAAGATGGAATGGATTGCCAAATCCTGGAAGCCTACAGGACCCCAAACATTCAAAACTATAATAGACCAACTCCAAGACACATAATTATGAAGATAGCCAACATACAGGACAAGGAGAGAATATTAAAAGCTACCAGAGAAAAGAGACAGATTACATTCAGGGGTAAACCAATTAGGTTAACGACTGATTTCTCAGCACAGACTTTGAAAGCGAGAAGATCCTGGAACAATGTATTTCAAACGCTGAAAAATAATGGATTTCAACCAAGAATACTGTATCCAGCAAAATTGAGCTTCAGATTTGACAACGAAATTAAAATCTTTCACAATAAACAAAAGCTAAAATAATTTGCAGCAAGAAAACCAGCACTGCAAAGCATTCTGAGCAATATACTACAAGAAGAGGAATTGAAAAATAGTGCCCAAAACTAACAAGAGGTATCTCAGTAAAGGAGGAGGAAAATAACCAAAAAAAGTAAAACTAGCCAAACTAAAATAAATAAATAAAGAAGCATGACTGGAAGTACAAATCATATCTCAATTGTGACTTTAAATGTTAATGGCCTAAACTCACCATTAAGAGACATAGGCTAGCAACCTGGATCAAAAAAACAAATCCAACAATATGCTGCCTTCAGGAGACTCATATGATAGGAAAAGACATACACAGGCTGAAGGTAAAAGGTTGGGAAAAATCATACCACTCACATGGCCCTCGGAAGCAAGCAGGAGTGGCCATACTCATATCAAATAAAATCAACTTCAAACCTAAGTTAATTAAGAAGGATAAAGAAGGACACTATATACTGTTAAAAGGGACCATCCACCAACAAGACATAACAATTATCAATTTGTATGCACCAAACAATGGAGCTGCAATCTACATAAAACAAACGCTCCTCAAGTTCAAGAGTCAAATAGACCATAACACAATAATTACGGGTGACTTCAACACACCCCTCTCGCCATTAGACAGATCCTCTAGACAAAAACTGAATAAAGAAACTATAGAACTCAACAGCACAATCAATAACCTAGACCTAACTGACATATATAGAATATACCAACCATCATCAAGTGGATACACGTTCTTCTCAGCAGCACATGGATCCTACTCAAAAATAGACCATATATTATGCCATAAGGCAAATCTTAGTAAATATAAAAGTTTGGAGATAATACCATGCACCATATCTGACCATAATGGAATGAAATTGGAAATAAATGATAAAAAAGGAAGGAAAAATCCTACACCACATGGAAAATGAACAATATGTTATTGAATGATCAATGGGTTACAGAAGACATAAAGGAAGAGATAAAAAAATTCTTAGAGTCAAATGATAATACAGACACAACATACCGGAATCTATGGGACACAATGAAAGCAGTTTTAAGAGGGAAATTCATATCCTGGAGTTCTTTCATCAAAAAAAGAAAAAACCAACAAATAAATGAACTCACACTACACCTCAAAAACCTAGAAAAGGAAGAACAAAACAACAGCAATTGTAGTAGAAGACAAGAAATAATTAAAATTAGAGCAGAAATAAACGAAATTGAAACAAAAAAAACCATTGAAAAAATTGATAAAACTAAAAGTTGGTTCTTTGAAAAAATAAATAAGATAGACAAGCCCTTAGCTATGCTAACAAAAAGAAGAAGAGAGAGAACTCAAATTACTAATATACGGGATGAAAAAGGCAATATCACAACCGACACTACAGAAATACAGAAGATAATTAGAAAGTATTTTGAAACCCTATATTCTAATAAAATAGAAGATAGCGAGGATATCGATAAATTTCTTAAGGCATATGATTTGCCCAGACTGAGACAAGAAGACACACACAATTTAAACATACCAATAACAAAAGAAGAAATAGAAGAAGCCATCCAAAGACTACCAACCAAGAGAAGCCCTGGACCTGATGGGTATACAGCGGAGTTCTACAAAACCTTCAAAGAAGAACTAATACCAATACTTTTCAAACTATTTCAAGAAATAGAAAAAGAAGGAGCTCTTCCAAATTCATTCTATGAGGCCAACATCACCCTGATCCCAAAACCAGACAAAGACACTTCAAAGAAAGAAAACTACAGACCAATATCTCTAATGAACTTGGATGCAAAAATTCTCAATAAAATTCTGGCGAATCGAATACAAAAACATATCAGAAAACTTGTGCACCATGATCAAGTAGGATTCATCCCTGGGATGCAAGGCTGGTTCAATATACGGAAATCAATACATGCTATTCACCACATCAAAAGGCTTAAAGACAAGAACCATATGATCATCTCGATAGATGCAGAAAAAGCATTTGACAAAATACAACATCCCTTTATGTTCAAAACATTAGAAAAACTAGGGATATCAGGAACTTACCTCAACATTGTAAAAGCTATGTATGCTAAACCTCAGGCTAGCATCATCCTAAACGGAGAAAAACTGAAGGCATTCCCTCTAAAATCTGGAACAAGACAGGGATGTCCTCTATCACCACTTCTATTCAATTTAGTTCTCGAAGTACTAGCCAGAGCAATTAGACAGACAAAAGAAATTAAAGGCATAAAAATAGGAAAAGAAGAAATTAAATTATCGCTATTTGCAGATGACATGATAATTTACTTAACAGACCCAAAAGGATCTACAAAGAAGCTGCTAGAGTTAATAAATGAATTCAGCAAAGTGGCAGGATATAAAATCAACACGCACAAATCAAAGGCATTCCTGTATATCAGCAACAAAACCTCTGAAATGGAAATAAGGAAAACCACTCCATTCACAATATCCTCAAAGAAAATAAGATACTTGGGAATCAACCTAACAAAAGAGGTGAAAGATTTATACAATGAAAACTACAGAACCTTAAAGAGAGAGATAGAAGAAGATCTCAGAAGATGGAAAAATGTACCCTGTTCATGGATAGGCAGAACTAACATCATCAAAATGGCGATATTACCCAAAGTTCTCTACAGGTTTAATGCGATGCCAGTCAGAATCCCAAAGACATTTCTTGTAGAAATAGATAAAGCAATCATGAAATTCATATGGAAAAACAAAAGACCCAGAATAGCAAAAGCAATTCTAAGCAGGAAGTGTGAATCTGGAGGTATAGCGATACCACAGCTCAAACTGTACTACAAAGCAATAGTAACAAAAACAGCATGGTACTGGTACCAAAACAGGCAGGTGGACCAATGGTACAGAATAGAGGACACAGAGACTAATCCACAAAGTTACAACTATCTTATATTTGATAAAGGGGCTAAAAACATGCAATGGAGGAAGGATAGCATCTTCAACAAATGGTGCTGGGAAAATTGGAAATCCATATGCAACAAAATGATATTGAATCCCTTTCTCTCGCCAGCCACAAAAGTTAACTCAAAATGGATCAAGGAGCTAGATATAAAAACAGAGACACTGCGTCTGATAGAAGGAAAAGTTGGCTACGATCTACATATTGTGGGGTCGGGCTCCAAATTCCTTAATAGAACGCCCGTAGCCCAAGAGTTAATGACAAGAATAAATAAATGGGACCTACTTAAACTAAAAAGATTTTTCTCAGCAAGAGAAACAGTAAAAGAGGTAAATAGAGAGCCTACATCCTGGGAACAAATTTTTACCCCTCACACCTCAGATAGAGCCCTAATATCCAGAATGTACAAAGAACTCAAAAAATTAAACAATAAGATAACAAATAATCCAATCAACAAATGGGCCAAGGACCTGAACAGACACTTCTCAGAGGAGGACATACAATCAATCCACAAGCACATGAGAAAATGCTCACCATCTCTAGCAATCAGAGAAATGCAAATCAAAACCACCCTAAGATACCATTTCACTCCTGTAAGATTGGCAGCCATTATGAAGTCAAACAACAATAAGTGTTGGCGAGGATGTGGGGAAAAGGGCACACTTGTTCACTGCTGGTGGGACTGCAAAATGGTGAGGCCAATTTGGAAAGCAGTATGGAGATTCCTGGGAAAGCTGGGAATGGATCCACCATTTGACCCAGCTATTGCCCTTCTTGGACTATTCCCTGAGGACCTTAAAAGAGCACACTATACGGATACGGCCACATCAATGATTATAGCAGCACAATTCACAATAGCTAGACTGTGGAACCAACCTAGATGCCCTTCAATAGATGAGTGGATAAAAAAATTGTGGCAGCTATACACAATGGAGTATTATGCAGCACTAAGAAACGACAAAATCATAGAATTTGCAGGGAAATGGATGGCATTAGAGCAGATTATGCTAAGTGAAGCTAGCCAAGCCCTAAAATACAAATGTCAAATGTCTTCTTTGATATAAAGAGAGCCACTAAGAATAGAACAGGAAGGAAGAGCATGAGGAAAAGACTAAGAGTAAACTAAGACGAATGGGGGGAGAGAAAGGAAGAGAGAAGGGAAAACATATGGAAATTGTAGGAGACCTTCAGTGATACACAAAATTATAAGAGGTTATGAGGGGCAAGGGGGTGGGGGGGAAAAAAAGGGGAGAGAATTGAACAACAGCAGAGTAGGTAGAGAGGGAAGATGGGAGGGGAGGGGAGGGGAGGGGGCATAGAAGGGGATAGGAAAGGTAGCAGAATACAACAGTCACTAATATGCCATTATGTAAAAATGTGAGTATGTAACAGAAGTGAGTCTGTATTATGTATTTGGGGAGTTCAAAACCCAATTGAGTCGAATGTATGAAAGATGATATGTCTTGAGCTCTGTAATGTTTTGAACAATCAATAAAAAAAAATAACAAATGAATGGATAAAAAAAAAAGAGAAAGGAGAATGGGGGCGGGAAGGGGAGGGAGATGGGGGGTGGGGACTGAATGGGGTAAATCAGATTAAATGCATGTAGGATCTTTTTCAAATCCACCCAAATTCTATGTATAACTATCATGATCTAATAAAAATTTTAGAAGATGACATGATGCTATCAGCAAAGAGTGAGATTTGAATTCATCTTGACCTATTTGTATACCTTTAATTTCTTTCTTTTGTCCAATGGCTCTGGCAATTTCAAGAATGAAGTTGAATAGTAGTGGTGAAAGAGGGGGCACCCTGTCTGCTTCCAGTTTTTAGAGTGAATGCTTTCAACCTTTCTCCACTTAGAATAATGCTGCCTTGGGTTTAGCATAGATAGCTTTCACAATGCTTTTACAAAGTTCCTTCTGTCCCTAGTGTTTCTACTGTTTTGACAGGTAGGGGTGCTATATTTTGTTAAATGTTTTTTCTGCATCTATTGAGATGATCAATGAACTTACATCTCTCTTAAATAAACTGAATCTCTCCCCTTTGGCTAAACATTCAGATCATCTCCAGTCCTGTAAATATTTTAATGAACATTTTCCTACATAAGCATATGTGACCATTTCGAATTATCTCTTCAGAATAAAATTTAAATCTGACATAAAATAATTTGTTGTGCAGTTTCTATTTAAAACTAGCTCATGGGAGAAATAATATTAAATGAAATAAGCCAGACACATAAAGAGAAATAGCAGTATTTCACTTCTTTGTGGAAGCTAAAAAGTTGATCTCAGAGAAGTAGGCAGTAGAGCGGTGGTTATTGGATCCTGGGAGAGAATCACAAAAATCATTGTGAGTCTGATTTGTCAAAGACGCATGTGAAGGACTGCCTGAAACATGCCCTCTGAGTGTGGTCTTTAAAAAAAAAATAAGAGTGGACTTCTAACAGGGTCCTCAGAAAATCTCTCTTCTCAGTGACCAGCAGGAGGTCCATGGGTCTGGCTGCCTAGGAGCTAGCTGTGGTGTGCAAATGGGCAGGACCAGGACGGCTGGAGAATCTCAATAATCACTAGTAGACCGCATTCTAGGTGAGGGCCGGCTTTAAACAGGCCATCCAGAATGAAATGGCTTGAGCTCTAAAAATGACAGAATCTGTGGATTTAGGAAACCGTTTTGGGTCCAATCCACTCATAACACCTACTCCCTGTGTCAGTCCACGGTTGCCACAGTTACCACAGGCCTGACCAGAACAACCCGGAGGGAGAGATGCACTCTGGCTTCCTGGCTTGGAGGTTTGGTCTGGGCCCAGCTGACTCATTGCTGCCTGCCTGAGATGAGGTGGGACACTCAGGTGGAAGGGAACAAGGGGGGAAGTGTCCCTAGCTCATGGCAGCCAGAAGGTTGTGGCGGGGGAGGGGACTGGAGAAGACAGTTTGCAGGAAACAAAATGTGATTCCCCAGGGCATGTCCCTGGCCGCACTTTACCTTACCACACTCCTCTCAGTACAGTGGGCCTTTCAGATAATAAACCCACAAAATGGATGGATCCACAGATTAGGTCACAAGTCTCACAGTCTAATCATTTCACCTCTGAACACTGCTACTGTGGCTGACCCTGAGCTTTTGGTGGGGGGATACCTTATTTTTAAGCCATAATAGGCCCTACAGTCCATGTGCTTTTGTTAAACTACCTTCATGTAGTCTGGAAGAGTAATCGGGTGCCAAAACAAGATTAAAAGGAAATATCTGGTAACTGAAGATGTGACATTTGGAGCTTGGGGAAAAGCTCTGAAGAGGAGTCTTGGGTGGAGCACTTTAAAGTCCTGGTGACGAGGACACAAGAGGACACCTGGTCTGTGGGGTAGCTGAGTGGCAGAGGGATCACTCATTAAAACATAAAAAAATGAGAAGGAGCATGTCTGGGGAGAGGAAATGAGGAAAGGAGGTTGGGCCTGGAGTCTGGGTACCTTCGGGAAGATTCCAGGAGCCAGCGAGACAGGTTCCTAGGAGATAGGCCTCGGAGTCATGGCTTAGAGTGACTGTGGAAGTCACAGGTGCTCATAAAGTCAAAAGAGAGCAGGGTGAGGAGAGAGGGCCTGGTGGACTGTGCGGAAAAGAAGGTGTCCAGAAGGAGGCTCACGAGCCATCAGCAATCATTCTGCACCACAGTGTCAAAGCTCTGCTCTCTGTACCAGGCCTTCTACACTCCAGTCTAAAACCTCTGCTCCTATAACAGTCCTTCTGCAACCCAGTCTCCAACCTCTGCTCCCTGCAAAAATCCTTCTCCACCCCAGTCTCAAAGTTCTAGTCTCTGAAACACTCTTTCTGCACCCCAGTCTCGAACATCTTCTCTCTACAACAGTCCTTCTGCACCTCAGTCTGAAAACTCTGATTTCTGCAACAATAATTCTGCACCCCAGTCTCCAACCTCTGCTCTCTGTAACAGGCCTTCTGCAGCTCAGTCTCCAAACTCTGCTCTGTATAATATCCTTCTGCACAACAGTCTCCAAACTGTGATATCTGTAAAAGGCCTTCTGCACTCCAGTCTCCAACCTCTGCTCCCTGCAAGAATCCTTCTGCACTCCAGTCTCCAAGTTCTGCTCTCTGAAAGAGTCCTTCTGCAACCCACTCTCGAACATCTGCATTCTGCAACAGTCTTTCTCCACCGAAGTCTGAAAACTCTGCTCTCTGCAACAATCATTCTACAACACAGTCTCCAAACTCTGCTCTCTGTAACAGTCCTTCTGCACCTCAGTCTCCAAACTCTTCTCTCTATAATATCATTCTGCACCCCAGTCTATAAACTGTGCTATCTGTAACAGTCCTTCTGCACCCCAGTCTCCAACATCTGCTCTCTGTAACAGGCCTTCATTACCCCAGTCTCCCACCTCTGCTCTCTGTAACAGGCCTTCTTCACCCCAGTCTCCAATCTCTGCTCACTGCAACATTTCTTCTACACCCTAGTCTCCAAACTGTGCTCTCTGTAACTGTCTTTCTGTCCCCAGTCTCCAACCTCTGCTCTCTGTAACGATCCTTCTGCACCTCAGTCTTCAACCTCTGCTGTCTGCAATGATCCTTCTGCACCTCAATTTCCAACCTCTGCTCTCTGCAACGATCCTTCTGCACCACTGATTCTAACCTCTGCTCTCTGTAACAGTGCTTCTAATCCTCAGACTCCAACCTCTTCTCTCTGTACCAATCCTTCTGCACCTCAGTCTTCAACCTCTGCTCTCTGTAACAGTCCTTCTGCACCTCAGTATCCAACCTCTGCTCTCTGTAATGGTCCTTCTACACTCCAGTCTCCAAGCAATGCTCTCTGTAAAAATCCTTCTGCACCTCTGTCTCCAACGTCTGCTCTCTGTAACAGTCCTTCTGTACAGCAGTCTCCAATATTTTCTCTCTATAATGGTACTTCTGCACCCCAATTGCCAACCTCTGCTTTCTGAAACAGTCCTTCTGTACCTGAGACTCCAACCTCTGCTCTCTGTAACAGTCTTTCGAAACCTAAGTCTGAAACCTCTGCTCTCTGCAACAATCCTTCTAAACCCCAGTCTCCAAACTGTGATATCTGTAACAATCCTTTTGCACCCCAGTCTCAAAAATCTGCTCTCTGTAACAGGTCTTCTGCAAGTCAGTCTCCAAAGTCTGCTCTCTGTAACAGGCCTTCTGCACCCCGGTCTCCATACTCTACTTTCCGTATCAGTTATTCTGCACCCCAGCCTAAAACCTATGCTCTCTGTAACAGTCCTTCTGCACCTCAGTCTCCAAAGTCTTCTCTCCACAACAGTCTTTCTGCACCCCAGTCTCCAACCTCTGTTCTGTGCAAAAGTCCTTCTACACCCCAGTCTTCAACATCTGCTCTCTGCAACGACTCTTCAGGATCCCAGTCTCCAAAGTCTGCTCTCTGAAACTGTCCTTCTACACAACAGTCTCCAACTTCTGCTCTCTGCTACAGTCCTTCTTCACCCGAGTCTCCAACCTCTGCTCTCTTCAAAATTTCTTCTGCACCCCAGTCTCAAACCTGTGCTCTCTGTAACTATCCTACTGCACCCTGGTCTCCAACCTTTGCTCTCTGTAACGATCCTTCTGCACCTCAGTTTCCAACCTCTGCTCTCTGCAATGATCCTTCTGCACCACAGTTTCCAACCTCTGCACTCTGTAACAGTCCTTCTACACCTAGTCTCCAAACTCTTCTCTCTGTACCAATCCTGCTGCACCTCAGTCTCCAACTTCTGCTCACTGTAACAGTCCTTCTGCACCTCAGTCTCCAAACTCTGCTGTCTGTAACAGGCTTCCTGCACCCCAGTCTCCAACCTCAGCTCTCTGAAACAGTTCTTCTGCAAGTCAATCTCGAATCTCTGCTCTCTGTAACAGCCTTTCTGCACCCCAGTCTCCAACCACTTTTCTCTGCAATGATCCTTCTGAACCTCAGACTACAACCTTTGCTCTCTGCAACAGTCCTTCTGCACCCCAGTCTCCAGACTCTGCTCTCTGAAAGATCCTTTTGCATCCCTTTCTCCAACCCTTCCTCTCTGTAACAGTCCTTTTGCACCCCAGTATCCAAACTCTGCTCTTTCTAAAAGTCCTTCTGCACCTAAGTTTTTAACCTTTGCTCTCTGTAATGGTCCTTCTGCACCTCAGTCTCCAACGTCTACTCTCTGTAACAGTCCTTCTACACCCTAGTCTCCAATCTATGCTCTCTACAGCGATCCTTCCGCACCAAAGTATCCAAACTCTGCTCTTTCTAACAGTCCTTCTGTACCGCAGTCTCCAACCTCTTCTCTCTATAACGGTCGTTATGCACCACAATTGCCAACCTCTGCTTTCTGTAACAGTCCTTCTGCACCTCAGATTCCATTCTCTGCTCTCTGTAACAGTCCTTCTAAGCCTCAGTCTGAAACCTCTGCTGTCTGCAACAATCCTTCTTCACCCTAGTCTCCAAACTGTGCTATCTTAAACAATCCTTCTGCACCCCAGTCTCCAACCTCTGCTCTCTGTAACAGGTCTTCTGCACCCCAGTCTCAAAACTCTGCTCTCTGTAACAGGCCTTCTGCACCCCAGTCTCCAACCTCTTCTCTGCAACGATCCCTCTTAACCTCACTCTCCAACCTCTGCTCTCTGCAACAGTCTTTCTGAACCGCAGTCTCCAAACTCTGCTCTCTGCAATGATCCTTCTACACTCCAGTCTTCAACAACTTCTCTCTTCAACAGTCCTTCTGCACCCC
Organism: Ictidomys tridecemlineatus; assembly: GCF_052094955.1. Classification (NCBI taxonomy): domain Eukaryota; kingdom Metazoa; phylum Chordata; class Mammalia; order Rodentia; family Sciuridae; genus Ictidomys; species Ictidomys tridecemlineatus. The sequence continues at coordinate 77,969 of NW_027521276.1, forward strand.
AGTCTCCAAACTCTGCTCTCTGCCACAGTACTTAGCACCCCAATCTCCAAACTCTGCTCTCTGCAACATTTCTTCTGAACCCAAGTCTCAAACCTGTGCTCTCTGTAACTGTTCTGCTGCACCCAGGTCTTGAATCTCTGCTCTTTGTAACGATCCTTCTGCACCTCATTCTCAAACCTCTGCTCTCTGAAACGATCCTTATGCACCCCAGTCTCCATCCTCTGCTCTGTAAGAATACTTTTGCACCCCAGTCTCCAACCTCTCTTCTCTGCAAACGTCCTTCTGCACTTAAGTCTCCAAGATCTACAATCAGTAACAGTCCTTCTGCACCCCAGTCTCAAACCTCTGCACTGAGAAATGATCTTTCTGCACCTAAGTCTCCAACCTCTGCTCTCTTTAATAGTCTTTCTGCACCCAGTCTCCAACATCTGCTCTCTGCAAAGATCCGTTTTCTCCCCAGACTTCAACCTCTGCTCTCTGCAATGGTCCTTCTACATCCCAGTTTCTAAAAACTGCTCTCTGTAACAGTCTTTCTGCACCTCAGTCTCAAAACTCTGATCTCTGAAACAGTCCTTCTGGACCCCTGTCTCCAACCTCTGCTCTCAGTAACAGTTATTCTGCACCCCAATCTCCAAACTCTGCTCTCTGTAACACTCCTTCTGCACCCCAGTCTCCAACTTTTACTCTCTGTAAAAGTCCTTCTGCACCTCAGTCTCAAACCTCTGCTCTCTGTAAGATCCTTCTGTAACCCATTCTCCAAACGCTGCTCTCTGTAACCGTCTTCTGCAACCCAGTCTCCAAACTCTGCTCTCTTGTACAGGCCTTCTGCACCCCAGTCTTCAAACTGTGCTCACTGTAAAAGTCCTTCTGCACCCCAGTCTTCAAACTGTGCTCTCTGCAACGATCTTTCTGCACCCCAGTCTCCAAACTCTGCTCTCTGTAACAGTCCTTCTCTACCGCAGCATCCAACATCTGCTCTCTGAAACAGACCTTCTGCACCTCGGTCTGAAAACTCGGCTCTGCAGAAATCTTTCTGCACCTGAGTTTCAAAACTTTGCTCTCTGTAACAGTCCTTCTGAACCTCAGTCTACAAAATGCGCTCTGCAACCCAGTCTCGAAATTGTGCTATCTTTAATAGTCCTTCTGCACCCCAGTCTCCAAACTCTGCTCTCTGTAACAGGCGTTCTTCACCCCAGTCTCCAATCTCTCCTCTCTGTAAAAGGCCTTCTGCACCCCAGTCTCCAACCTCTTCTCTTTTCAACGATCCTTCTTCACCTCAGTCTTCAACATCTGCTCTCTGAAACAGTCCTTCTGCACCCCCGTCTTCAACCTCTGCTCTCTGTAACAATCCTTCTGCACCCCAGTCTCCAAACTCTGCTCTCTGCTAAAGTACTTCTGTACCCCAGTCTCCAACATCTGCTCTCTGTATCAGTCATTTTACACCACAGTAACCAAATCTGCTCTGTGTAAGGATCCTTCTTCACCTTAGTTTCCAACCTCTGCTCTCTGCAACGATCATTCTGCAACCCAGTCTCCAACCTCTGATCTCTGTATCAGACCTTCTGCACCACAGTCTCCAAACTGTGCTCTCTGCAAAAGTCCTTATGCACCCAAGTCTCCAAACTCTGCTCTCTGCAACATTTATTCTGCACCCCAGTCTACAACTTGTGCTCTCTGTAACAATCCTTCTGCACCCAAGTCTCCAACATCTGCTCTCTGCAACGATCCTTCTTCTACCCAGTCTCAAACTCTGCTCTCTGTAAAAGTCCTTTTGTATCGCAGTCTCCAACCTCTTCTCTTTGTAACGATCCATCTACTCCCAATTGCCAACCTCTGCTTTCTGTAACAGTCCTTCTGCACCCCAGCCTCAAAAATCTTCTCTCTGCAACGATCTTTTTACACCTCAGTCTCCAACTCGGCTCTCTGTAAAAGTCCTTCTGCACCTCAGTCTCCATCTTTTGCTCTCTGTAATTGTCCTGCTGCACCCCAGTCTCCAATCTCTGCTCTCTGTAACAATCATTCTGCACCCCAGTATCCAAAATCTGCTCTCTGCAAAGGTCCTTCTGCACCCCGTCTACAAACTCTGATCTGTAACAGTCCTTCTGTACGGCAGTCTCCAAGCTCTTCTCTCTATAACGGTCCTTCTACATCCCAATTTATAACCTCTGCTCTCTGTAACAGTTCTTTTAAGCCTCAGTCTGAAACTTCTGCTCTCTGCAATAATCCTTCTAAACAACAGTCTCCAAACTGTGCTATTTGTAACAATCCTTCTGCACCCCAATCTCCAACATCTGCTTTCTGTAAGAGGTTTTCTGCAACCCAGTCTACAAACTCTGCTCTCTGTAACAGGCCTACTGCACCCCAGTCTCCAAACTCAGCTCTCTGAAAAAGTCTTTCTGAACCCAAGTCTCCAACCTCTGCTCTCTGCAACGATCCTTCTGCATCCCAGTCTCCAACGTCTGCTCTCTGTAAGATCCTTCTGCACCCCGTTCTCCAAACTTTGCTCTCTGTAACAGTCATTCTGCACCTCAGTCTCCAACCGTATCTCTCTGCAACAGCCCTTGTGCACCCCAGTATCCAACCTCTGTTCTCTGCAGCTGTCCTTCTGCACCCCAGGCTACAAAATCTGCTCTCTGTAGCAGTCTTTCTGAACCCCAGTCTCCAAAATCTACTTTCCGTATCAGTTATTCTGCACCCCAGTATAAAACCTCTGCTCTCTGTAACAGTCCTTTCTACACCTCAGTCTCCAACCTCTGCTCTCTGCAACAGTCCTTCTGCACCTTAGTCTCTAACCTCTGCTCTCTTCAAACGTCTTATTATACCCCAGTATCCAACATCAGCTCTCTGCAACGATCCTTCTGCATCCCAGTCTCCAATGTCTGCTCTCTGCAACAGTCTTTCTACACCCCAGTCTCCAAACTCTGCTCTCTGCTACAGTCCTTCTGCACCTCAGTCTCCAACCTCTAATCTCTGAAACAGTCTTTCTGCACCCCAGTCTCCAACTTCTGTTCTCTGTAACAATTTTTCTGCACATCAGTCCTAAAACTCTGCTCTCTGCAATCGTCCTTCTGCACCCCATTCTCGAAACTCTTCTCTCTGTAACAATCGTTTTGCACCCCAGTCTCCAACCTCTGCTCTCTGCAATGTTCCTTTTGCAACGCAGTCTCCAACCTCAACTCTCTGGAAAAGTCTTTCTGCACCCCACTTTCCAACATCATCTCTCTGAAACAGTCCCTCTTCACCTCAGTCTGAAAACTCTGCTCTGTGCAATGATCCTTCTGCACCCAAGTCTACAAACTCTGCTTTCTGTAACAGTCCTTCTTCATCTCACCTATCAACAGTCCTTCTGTACTTCATCTCACCTCTCATCAATCCTTCTGTACTGCAGTCTCCAAACTCTGCTCTCTGCAACGGTTTTTATGCACCCCATTCTCCAACCTCTGTTGTTTGCAAGAGTCCTTAAGCACCTCAGTCTCCAAAATCTGCTCCCTGCAACAATCCTTCTGCAACTTAGTCTCCAAATTCTGCTCTCAGCAACAGTTCTTCTGCACCCCAGTCTCCAACCTCTGCTGCCTGCAAAAGTCCTTCTACACCCCAGTCACCAACCTCTGCTATCTGCAACAGTCCTTCTGCACCCCAGTCTCCAAAATTTGCTCTCTTTAACAATTTTTCTGTACCTCAGTCTCCAACCTCTACTCTCTTGTAACAGTCCTTCTGCATCTCAGTCTCCAAACTCTGCTCTCTGCAACAGTCGTTCAGAACCACTGTCTCAAATACTTGTCCCTGCATCAGTCTTTCTACACCCAGTCTCCAACCTCTGCTATCTTCCAACAGTCCTTCTGCACCTTAGTCTCCAAACTCTGCTCTCTGCAACGAACCTAATTCACCCCAATCTCCAACATCTGCTCTCTGAAACAGTCCTTCTGCACCTCAGTTTCCAAACTCTGATCTCTGCAATGGTCCTTCTGAACCCGAGTATCCAAACTCTGCTCTCTGTAACAATCTTTCTGCACCCCAGTCTCCAACATCTGCTCTCTGAAAAGTTTTTCTGCACCCCAGTCTCCAAACTGTGCACTCTGAAACAGTCATTATCAACCCCAGTCTCCAACATCTGCACTCTGTAATAGTCCTCCTGTAGTGTAGTCTCCAAAATATGCTCTCTGTAACGGTCCTTCTGCACCCCAGTCTCTAATCTCTGCATTCTGTATCAGTCCATCTGCACCCCAGTCTCCAACCTCTGCTCTCTGTAACAGTCCTTCTGCACCTCAGTCTCCAAACTCTGATTTCTGCAACAGTCCTTCTGCAACAAAGTCTCAAACCTCTGCTCCGTGCAACAGTCCTTCTGCACCCTTTCTCCAAAGTCTGTTCTCTGTAACAGTCCTTCTGCACACCAGTCTCAATACTCTGCTCTTCCCAACAATCCTTCTGCACTCCAGTCTCCATCCTCGGCTCTCTACAACAGTCCTTCTCCACTCCAGTCTCAAACTCTGCTCTCTGTAAGAGTCCTCCTGTAGTGCACTCTCAAAAATCTGCTCTATGTAACGGTCCTTCTGCACCCCAGTCTCCAGTCTCTGCTCTCTGTAACAGTCCTTCTGCACCTCAGTCTCCAAAGTCTTCTCTCTGCAACAGTTTTTCTGCACCACAGTCTGAAATCTCTGTTCTCGGCAAAGATCCTTCTGCACCCCATTCTCAAAACTCTTCTCTCTGTAACAGGCCTTTTGCACCCATTCTCCAACCTGTGCTCTCTGTAACAGTGCTTCTGCACCTCAGTCTACAACTCTGCTCTCTTCAATAATCCTTCCGCACCCCAGTCTCCAAACTCTGCTTACTCTATCAGTCCATCTGAACCAAAATTTCCAACACCTGCTCTCTGTAAGAGTCTTTCTTCACCTCAGTCTACAAACTCTGTTCTCTGCAACAGTCCTTCTGCACCCCAATCTCCAACATGTTCTCTCTGCAACAGACCTTCTGCACCAAGTCTTCAAACTTTGCCTCTGTAACAGTCCTACTGTAACCCAGTCTCCAACCTCTGCTCTCTTCAACAGTTCTTCTGCACCCCAATGTGAACCTCTGCTCTCCGCTGCAGTCCTTATACACCCCAGTGTCCAGCCTCTGCTATCTGCAACACACCCTAGGCCACCCAGTCTCCAACCTCTGCTCTCCTTAACAATCCTTCTGCACCTCAGTCTTCTAAAACTACTCTCTGTAAATGTACTTCTGAACCGCTTGTCCAAACTCTGCTCTCTGTAACATGCCTTCTGCACCCCAGTCTCCAAACTCTGTTCTTTATAACAATCCTTCTGTACCCCAGTAGCAAAATTTTCCTCTCTACAATGATCCTTCTGCACCCTAGTCTCCAACATCTGCTCTCTGTAACAGGCCGTTTGCACCCAAATTTCCCACCTCTACTCTCTGTAACAGTCCTCTTGCACCTCAGTCTCCAACCTCTGCTCTCTTCAACAGTCCTTTTGCAACTTAGTCTCAAAACTCAGCTCTCTGCATCGATTTTTCTGTACCTAAGTCTTGAAACACTACTCTCTTTTACAGTCCTTATGGACCCCGGTCTCAAACCACTGCTGTCTGCAAAGATCCTTCTGCACACCAGTCACCAAAGTCTGCTCTCTGCAACAGTCCTCTGCACACCAGTCTCAAACCTCTGCTCTCTGTAACAATCCTTCTGCACCCAGTCTCCAACCTCTGCTCTCTGCAATGATCCTTTTGCACCCCAGTCTCCAAACTCTGCTCTCTGCAAATGTCCTTCTGCACCCCAGTCTCCAACATCTGCTCTCTGTAACAGTCTTACTGTACCTCAGTCTCCAAACTCTGCTCTTTGCAAAAGTCCTTCTGCACCCCAGTCTCCAATCTCTGCTGCCTGCAAAAGTCCTTCTACACCCCCAGTCTCCAACCTCTGATATCTGCAACAGTCCTTCTGCACCCCAGTCTCCAGCCTCTTCTCTCTGTAACAATCCTTCTGTACCTCAGTCTCCAACCTCTGCTATATTCAACAGTCCTTCTGCACCTCAGTCTCCAACATCTGCTCTCTATAAGATCCTTCTGCAACACAGTCTGTAAACTCTGCCCTCTGTAACCGTCCTTCTGCACTCCTTGTCCAACCTCTGTTTTTGTAACAGTCCTTTTGCATGCCGGTCTCAAACCTCTGCTCGCTACAATGATTCTTCTGCACCCAAGTCTCCAACCTCTGCTCTCTGCAAAAGTCTTCTGCACCCCAGTCTCCAATATCTACTTTCTGCAACAAATCTTCTGCACCTTAGTCTGAAAACTCTGTTCACTGCAACGATCATTCTGCAACCCAGTCTCCAACCTCTTCTCTCTGTAACAGTTTTGCTGTACCACAGTCTCCTAACTCTGCTCTCTGTAAGATCCTTCTGCAACCCTGTCTCCAAATTCTGCTTTCTGTAGTAGTGCTTCTGCACCCCAGTCTCCAACCTCTGCTCTGTATATCAGGTCTTTTGCACCCCAGTCTCCAGCCTCTTCTTTCTGTATCAGTACTTCTGCACCCCAGTGTCTAAACTCTGCTCTCTATAACATTCCTATTGCACCGCAGTCTCCAACCTCTGCTCTTTGCGACAGTTCTTCTGCACCCCAGTCTCCAACCTGTGCTCTCTACAACAGTTCTTCTCACCCCAGTCTCCAACCTCTGCTCTCTGCAAAAGTCTTCTGCACCCCAGTCTCCAATATCTACTCTTTGCAACAGTCCTTCTGCACCTTAGTCTGAAAACTCTGTTCACTGCAACGGTCATTCTGCAACCCAGTCTCCAACCTCTGCTCTCTGTAACAGTCCTGCTGTACCACAGTCTCCTAACTCTGCTCTCTGTAAGATCCTTCTGCAACCCTGTCTCCAAATTCTGCTTTCTCTAGCAGTGATTCTGCACCCCAGTCTCCAACCTCTGCTCTGTATATCAGGTCTTTTGCACCCCATTCTCCAACCTCTTCTCTCTGCAACAGTCCTTCTGCACTGGAGGCTCCAAACTCTGCTTTCTGTATCAGTCCATCTGCACCCCAGTCTTTAATCTATGCCCTCTCTAACGGTCCTTCTGCACCCCCAGTCTCCAGCCTCTTCTCTCTGTATCAGTACTTCTGCACCCCAGTGTCTAAACTCTGCTCTCTGTAACATTCCTATTGCACCGCAGTCTCCAACCTCTGCTCTTTGCGACAGTTCTTCTGCACCCCAGTCTCCAACCTGTGCTCTCTACAACAGTTCTTCTGCACCCCAGTCTCCAACCTCTGCACTCTGAAACAATCCTTCTCAACCCCAGTCTCCAACCTCAGCTCTCTGTAAAAGGACTCCTCTACTGCGGTCTCCAAATTCTGCTCTCTGTAATTTTCCTTATGCACCACTGTCTCTGACCTCTGCTTTCTCTATCAGTCCTTCTGCACCCCAGTGTCCAACCTGTTCTCTCGGTAACAGTCCTTCTGCATCTCAGTCTCCAAACTCTGCTCTCTGCAACATTCCTTCTGCACCCAATCTCCAAACTCTGCTGCCTCCAACAGTCCTTTTACAAACAATCTCCAACCTCTGCTATTTGCAGCAGTCCTTCTGCACCCCAGTCTCCAACATCGGCTCTCTGTAACAATCCTTCTGCACCTCAGTCTCCAACCTCTACTCTCTGTAACAGTCGTTCTGCACCGCAGTCTCCAATCTCTGATCTGTGTAAGATCTTTCTGCAACCCAGTCTCCAAACTATTCCCTTTGAAACAGTCCTTCTGCACTCTTTCTCCAAACTCTTCTCTCTGTAACAGGCCTTCTGATCCCAGTCTCCAACCTTTTTTCTGTAACAATCCTTCTGCACCCCAGTCTCAAATCTCTGCTCTCTACAACGATCTTTCTTCACCCCAGTCTCCAAAGTCTACTCTCTGCAACAGTCCTTCTGCACCCGAGACTCCAACAACTGCTCTATGCAACAGTCCTTCTGCACCTCAGTCTGAAAACTCTGTGCTCTTCAATGATCCTTTTGCACCAAGGTTTTCAAACTCTGCTCTCTGTAACAGTCCTGTTGCACCTCAGTCTCTAAACTGCTCTCTTTAAGATTTTTTTTGCAACCCTGTCTCCAAACTCTTCTCTCTGTAACAGTTCTGCTGCATCTCAGTCTCCAAACTCTGCTCTCCTTAAGATCCTTCTGCAACCCTGTCTCCAAACTCTGCTCTCTGTAACAGTCCTTCTGCACCCCAGTCTCCAACCTCTGCTCTCTGTATCAGACCTTTTGAACCCATATCTACAAACTCTACTCTCTATAACAGTCCTTCTGAACCTCAGTCTCCAACTTCTGCTCTCTGCAACAATCTTCTGCACCTCAGTCTCCAAGCTCTGCTCTCTGCAACAATCTTTCTTCACCTCTGTCTCCATAGTCTGCTCTCTGCAACACTCCTTCTGCACCCATGTTTCCAACCTCTGCTCTCTTTTAGATCGTTCTGCACACCAGTTTCCAAACTCTGTTCTCTACAACATTCCTTCTCCATCCCAGTCTCCAATCTCATCTTTCTGCAATGATCCTTTAGCACCCCAGTCTCCAACCTCTGTTCTCTATAAAAGACCTTCTGCTCCCCAGTCTCCAAACTATGCTCTGTGTTACAGTCCTTCTGTACTGCAATCTCCAAACTCTGCTCTCTGTAATGGTTCTTCTGCACCCCAGTCTCCAAACTCTGTTCTCTGTAGCAGGCCTTCTGCACCCCAGTCTCCAAACTCTGCTCTCTATAACAGGCCTTCTGCACCCTAGTCTCCAACCCCTTCCCTCTGCAACGATCCTTCTGCACCCCAGTGTCAAACCTCTGTTCCTTGCAACAGTTCGTCTGCACCCAGTCTCTTACCTCTGCTCTTTGTAAGATTCTTTTGCACCCCAGTCTCCAAACTCTGCTCTCTGTAAGAGTCCTTCTGCACTCTAGTCTCCAAGCTCTAATCTCTGCAACAGTCAATTTGAAACCCAGTCTCCAACCTCTGCTCTCTGTAAGATCCATCTGAAACCCAGTATCCAACCTCTGCTCTCTGTAACAGTCCTTCTGCACCCCAGTCTCCAAACTCTGCTCTCTGCAAGATTCTTCTAGACCGCAGTCTCCAACCTCTGCTCTCTGCAACAGTCCTTCTGCACCCCACTCTCCAAACTCTATGCTCTGTATCAGTTTTTATATACCACAGTCTTCAAACTCTGGTAACTGTAACGGTTCTACTGCATCCCAATTTCCAACCTCTGCTTTCTGTAATACTCCTTCTGCGCCTCAGTCTCCAAACTCTGCTCTCTGTAGCAGGCCTTCTGCACCCCAGTCTTCAAAATCTGCTCTCTCCAAGGATTCTTCTGCAACCCAGTCTCCAACCACTGCTCTCTGCAATGATCCTACTGCACCCGAGTCTCCTACCTCTGATCTCTGAAACAGTCCTTCTGCACTCCAGTCTTCAAATTCTGCTCTCTTTTAGTCCAATCTGAACCCCAGTCTCCAAAGTCTACTCTCTGCAACAGTCATTCAGCACCACAGTCTCCAACCTCTGCTCTCTGTAACAGTCCTTCTGCAACCCAGTCTCCAAACTCTTCTATCTTTAAGATTCTTTTTGCACATCAGACTCCAAACTCTGCTCTCTGCAACAGTCCTTATGCACTCCAGTCTCCAAACTCTGCTCTCTGCAACACTCCTTCTGCACTCCAGTCTCCAAACTCTGCTCTCTACAACAGTCCTTCTGCACCCCAGTCTCAAAACTCTGCTCTCTGCAACAGTCCTTCTGCACCCCAGTCTCCAAACTCTGCTCTCTGCAACAATCCTTCTGGACCCCAGTCTCCAACCTCTGCACTCTGTAACAATCCTTCTGCACAACAGTCTCCAAACTCTGCTCTCTGTAAGATCCTTCTGCACTCTAGTTTCCAAACTCTGTTCTCTTTAACATTCTTTCTCCACCCCAGTCTTTAATCTCTGATTTCTGCAAGTGTCCTGTAGCACCCCAGTCTCCAAACTCTGTTCTCTGCAACAGTCCTTATGCTCCCCAGTCTCCAACCTGTACTCTCCGAAACGGTCCTTCAGCACCCCAGTCTCCAAACTCTGCTTTCTGTATCAGTCCTTCTGAACCTCAGTCTCAAACCTCTTCTCTCTCTATCTATCCATCTGTACCTCAGTCTTCAACCTGTGCTCTCTGTAACATTCCTTCTGCACCCCAATTTTCAAAATCTGCTTTCTGTAACACTCCTTCTGCACCTCAGTCTCCAACTTGTGCTCTCTGTAACATTCCTTCTGCACCCCAGTCTCCAACCTCTTCTCTTTATAACAGTTTTTCTATACTGCAGTCTACAAACACTTGTCTCTGTATCGGTTCTTCTGCACCCCAATTTCCAACCTCTACTTTCTGTAACAATCCTTCTTCACCTCGGTCTCCAAACTCTGCTCTCTGTAACAGTCCTTCTGCACCTCAGTCTCCAACCACTGCTCTCTGTAACAGTCCACCTGCACCTCAGTCTCCAACCTCTCCTGTAACAGGCCATCTGCACGTCAGTCTCCAAACTCTTCTCTCTGTAGTAGGGCTTCTGGACCCCAGTCTCCAAAATCTGCTCTCTGCAAACATCCTTCTGCACCCCAGTCTCTAACATCACCTCTCTACAATGATCCAACGTCACCCCACTCTCCAACCTCTGATCTCTACAACAATCCTTCTGCACCTCTGTCTCCTAATTCTCCTCTCTGTAAGATGCTTCTGCAAACCTGCATCAAATTTCTGCTATCTGTAACAGTCCTTCTGCACCCCACTCTCCTACCTCTTTTCTCCTAAAAGTCCTTCTGAACCTCAGTCTTCCAAATCTGCTCTCTGTAAGATCCTTTTGCAACCAAGTCTTTAAACTCTGCACTCTGTAACAGTCCTTCTGCACAACAGTCTCCAACCTCTTCTCTCTTCAACTATTCTTCTCCACCCCAGTCTCCAACATCTGCTCTCTGCAACAGTACTTCCATACCCCAGTCCCAAACTCTGCTCTCTGTAACAGTCCTTTTTCACCCCAGTCTCCAAACTCTGCTCTCTGCAATGATCCTTCTAAAACCCAGTCTCCAATGTCTGCTCTCTGTAACAGTCCTTCTGCACCACAGTCCTCAACCTATGCTCTCTGTAAGATCCTTCTGCACCCCAATTTCCAACCTCTGCTTTCTGTAACAGTCCTTCTGCACGTCAGTCTCCAACATCTGCTCTTTGTAAGTTCCCTCAGCAAACCAGTCTCCAAACTCTGCTCTCTGTAACAGTCCTTCTGCACCACAGTCTCCAAAGTCTCCTCTCTGTAACAGGCCTTCTGCACTCCAGTCTCGAAACTTTGCTCTCTGCAATGATCCTACTGCACCCCAGTCTCCAACCTCTGATCTCTGCAAAAGTCTTTCTGCACCTCAGTCTCCAAATTCTGCTCTCTGTAAGATCCTTCTGCACCACTGTCTCCAACCTCTGCTCTGAGTAACAGACTTTCTGCACACCAGTCTCCAACCTCTGCTCTTTGCAAGAGTCATTCTGCACCCCCGGCTTCAAAATCTGCTCTCTGCAACAGTCCTTCTGCACCCTAGTTACCAACATCTGCTCTCTGCTACAGTACTTCTGCACCCCAGTCTTCAACCTTTGCTCACTGTAACAGTCCTCCTGTACTGCAGTATCCAAACTCTGCTCTCTGTAACGGTCTTTCTGCAACCCAGACTCCAATCTCTGCTTTCTGTATCAGTCCTTCTGTACCCCAGTCTCTAAACTCTGCTCTCTGTAAGAGTCCTTCTGCATCTCTGTCTCCAACCTCAGATCTCTGCAGACTCCTTCTGCAACTCAGTCTCCAAATTCTGCACTCTGTAAGATCCTTCTGCACCCCTGTATTTAACCTCTGCTCTGCTAAACTGTCCTTCTGCACCCGAGTCTCCAAACTCTGCTCTCTGTAACAGGACTGCCGCACCTCAGTCTCTAAACTCTGCTCCCTGCAACAGTCCTTCTGCACCCCAGTCTCCAACCTCTGCTTTCTACAACAGTTCTTCTGGACCCTAGTTACCAACATCTGCTCTCTGCAACAGTCCTTCTGCACTCCAGTCTCCAACATCTGCTCTCTGCCACAGTCATTCTGCACCTCAGTCTGAAAACTCTGCTCTCTGCAACGACCCTTCTGCACCCCAGTCTCCTACCTCTGCTCTCTGTAACAGTCCTTCTGCACCTCAGTCTCCAAACTCTGCCCTCTGTTTCATCCTTCTGCAACCCAGTCTTTAAACTCGGCACTCTTTAATAGTTCTTCTGCACAACAGTCTCCAAACTATGTTCTCTTTAATAGAATTTCTGCCACCCAGTCTCCAAACTCTGCTCTGTGTAACAGGCCTTCTGCACCCCAGTCTTCAACCTCTTCTCTCTGCAACGATTCTTCTTCACCTCAGTCTCCAACTTCTGCTCTCTGCAACAGTCCTGTTGCACCCAAGTCTCTAAACTCTGCTCTCTGTAAGATTCATCTGAACCCCAGTCTCCAACCTCTGCTCCCTGTAACATCCTTCTGCACCCCAGTCTCCAACCTCTACTCTCTGTAAGAGTCCTTCTGTACCCCAGTCTCCAAACTCTGCTATCTGTAACAGTCCTTCTGCACCTAATTCTCCAACCTCTTCTCTCTGCAACAGTCTTTCTTCTCCCCAGTCTCTGAGATCTGCTCTCTGTAACAGTCCTTCTGTACCGCAGTGTCCAACCAGTGCTCTCAGGTTCAGTTCTTCTACACCCCACTCTTCAAACTCTGCTTTCTCTATCAGCCTGTCTCAACCCCGGTATCCAACCTCTGTTCTCTGTATCCATGCTTCTGCCCCTCAGTCTCCAACTTGTGCTCTCTGTAAGAGTCCTTCTGCATCCCAGTCGCCAACCTCTGCTTTCGGTAACACTCCTAAACCGCAGTCTCCAAACTCTGCTCTCTTTAACGGTACTTCTGCACCCCACTCTCCAACATCTGGTCTCTGCAACAGTCCTTATGCATTACAGTCTGAAAACTCTGCTGTGTGCAACGAATCTCCTGCACCCTAGTCTCCTACCTCAGGTGTCTGTTACAATCCTTCTGCACCTCAGTCTCCAACCTCTTCTCTCTGCAACAGTCCTTCTACATCTCAGTCTAAAACCTCTGCTCTCTGCAACAGTCCTTCTGCACATCAGTCTCCAATCTCTGCTCTCTGCAAGGGTCCTTCTGCACCACAGTCTCCAACTTCTACTCTCTGTAACAGTGCTTCTCCACCTCAGTCTTTAATCTCTTCTCTCTGTAAGATCCTTCTGCAACCCAGTCTCCAAAGTCTTCTCTCTGTAGCAGTCCTTAATTACCCCAGTTTACAAAGTCTGCTCTCTTTAACAGGCCTTCTGCACCCCAGTCTCCAACCTTTGCTCTCTTTCTCAGTCCATCTGCATGCCAGTCTCCAACGTCTGCTCTCGACAACGATCCTTCTGCACCCCAGTCTCTAAACTCTGTTCGCTGCAACAGTCCTTGTGCAACCAAGTCTACAACATCTGCTCTCTGCCAAATTTCTTCTGTACCTCAGTCTGAAAGCTCTGCTCTCTGCAATAATCCTTCTGAACCCCAGTCTCCAACTCTGCTCTATGCAACATTCTTTTTGCACCCCAGTATCAAACCATTGTTTTCTGTAAATGTAGGTCTGCACCCAGTCTCCAACCTCTGCTTTCTGTAACGATCCTTCTGCAACCCAGTCTCGAACCTGCACTCTCTGTAACAGTCCTTCTGCACCTCAGTCTCCAAACTCTTTTCTCTGTAAGATACTTCTGAAAACCAGTCTCCAACGTCTCCTCTCTGTAACAGTCCTTCTGCACCCCAGTCTTTAACCTCTGCTCTCTGCAAAAGTACTTCTGCACCTCAGTCTCCAAACCCTTCTTTCTGCAACAGTCCTTCTGCAAACAAATCTCCAACTTCTGCTCTTTGCAACATTCCTTTTGCACCCCAGTCTCCAACCTGTGCTCTCTGTAAAAGTAATTCTGCACCCCAGTCTTGAACCTCTGCTCTCTGCAACAATCCTTCTGTACCTCAATCTCGAACCTCTAGTCTCTGCAACGATCCTTCTGCACCTCAGTCTGAAAACACTGCTAGCTGCAACAGTTTTTCTTAACCCCATTCTCCAACATCTTCTTCCTGCAACAGTTCTACTGTACCTCAGTCTGAAAACTCTGCTCTCTGCAATAATCCATACGCACCCCAGTCTCCAAATTCTGCTCTCTGTAACAGTCTTTCTGTACCTCAGTCTCCAATCACTGCTCTCTGCAACAGTCCTTCTACACCGCAGTCTAAAACCTCTGCTCTCTGTATCAGTCCATCTGCACCCCAGGCTCTAATGTCTTCTCTCTGCAACGATCCTTCTGCACCCCAGTATCCAACCTCTGCTCCCTGCAACAGTCCGTGTGCAACCCCGTCTAAAAATTCTGCTCTCTGCAACAGTTCTTCTGTATCTCACTCTGAAAACTCTGCTGTCTGCAACCATTTTTCTGCACCCAAGTCTCCATCCTCTGCTCTCTGTAACAGTCTTCTTGCCCCTAGTCTCCAAACTCTGCTTTCAGCAGCAGTCCTTCTGCACCCCAGTCTCCAACATCTGCTCTCTGCAACATTTCTTCTGCTCCCCAGTATCAAACCTGTGCTCTCTATAAAAGTCCGTCTGCACCCCAGTCTTCAACCTCTGCTCTTTGTAAGAATCCTTCTGCACCTCAGGCTCGAACCTCCGCTCTCTGTAAAAGTCCTTCTGCACCTCAATCTCCAAACGCTTTTCTCTGTAAGATCCTTCTAAAACCCAGTCTCTAACGTCTGCTCTCTGTAACAGTCCTTCTGCACAACAGTCTTTAACCTCTGCTCTCTGTTAGGGTCCTTCTGCACCCCAGTCTCCAAAATCTGCTTTCTGTATCAGTCCGTCTGCATCTCAGTCTCCAACCTCTGCTTTCTGCTACAGTCCTTCTGCACCCAAGTCTCCAGCGTCTGCTCTCTGCAACATTCCTTCTGCACCCCAGGCTCCAAACTCTGCTCTCTGTATTGATCCTTCTGCACACCAGTCTCGAACCTCTGCTCTCCGCAACGATCCTTCAGCACCTCTGTCTCCAACCTCTGCTCTCTGCAAAGATCCTTTGGCACCCCAGTCGCAAAACTCTGGTCGCTGCAAGTATCCTTGTGAACCCCAGTCTCCATAATCCGCTCTCTGCAACAGTTCTTCTGTACCTCATTCTGAAAACTCTGCTCTCTGCAATAGTCCTTCTTCACCCCAGTCTCCAACCTCCACTCTCTGTAACAGCTCATCTGTACCTCAGTCTCCAATCTCTGCTCTATGAAACAGTCCTTCTGCACCCAAGTCTCCAACATCTGCTCTGTGAAATAGTCCTTAGACACCCCAGTCTCAAACCTCTGCTCTCTGCAACAGTCCTTCTACACCCAGTCTCCAACCTCTGCTCTCTGCAACAGTCCTTCTATACCTCAGCCTCCAACTCTGCTCTACCCAACAATCTTTCTTGACCCCAGTCTCCAACCTCTGTTCTCTACATCAGTGCTTCTGCACGCCAGTCTCCAACCTTTGCTCTCTGTACCAGTCCTTCTGTACCGCAGTTTCCAACCTCTGTTCTCCGTAAGGGTCCTTATGCACCCCAGTATCCAAACTCTGCTTTCTATATCAGTCATTTTGAACCACAGTCTTCAAACTATGCCCTCTGTAAGAGTACTTCTGCAACTCAGTGTGCAACCTCTGCTCTCTGTAACAGTCCTTCTGCACCTCAGTCTCCAAACCCTGCTCTCTGAAAGAAACTTCTACAACCCAGTCTCCAAACTCTGCTCTCTGTAACAGTCCTTCTGCACCCCATTCATCAACCTCTGCTCTCAGCAACGGTCCTTATGCACCCCAGTCTCAAACTCTGTTCTCCGCAAAAGTCCTTCTGTACCCCCGTCCCCAACCTAAGCTCTCTGAAAGATCCTTCTGCACCCCAAGTCTCCAAACTCTTCTCTCTGTAACAGTCCTTCTGCACCCCAGTCTCCAAAATATACTCTCTGTAACAATCCTTCTGCACATTAGTCTTTAACCTCTGCTCTCAGCAACGGTCCTTTTGCACCCCAGTCTCCAAACTCTGCTCTCTATAACAGTCCTTCTGTACTGCATTCTCCAACCTCTGCTATGTGTAAGGGTACTTCTACACCCGAGTCTCCAACCTCTGCTTTTTGTATCAGTATTTCTGCACCCAAGTCTCCAACCTGTGCTCTGTGTAACTGTCCCTCTGCACCTTAGTCTCCAACCTCTGCTCTCTGCTACAGTCTTTCTAGACACCAGTCTCCAAACTCTGCTCTCTGTAACAATCCTTGTGCACCTCAGTCTCGAACCTCTGCTCTCTGCAACGGTCCTTTTGCACCTGAGTCTCCATCTTCTGGTCTGTATCAGTCCTGTATGCCTGTCTCCCACATATGCTCTCTGTAACAGTCCTTTTTCACCTCAGTTTTCAACCTCTGCTCTATGTAACAGTCCTTCTGCACCCCAGTGTCCAACATCTGCTCTCTGCAACGATCCTTCTGCATCCCAGTCTCCAAACTCTGCACTATGTAACAGTCCTTCTGAACCTAAGACTCCAAACTCTGCTCTACGTAAGATCCTTCTTAAACCCAGTCTCCAAACTCTGCACTCTGTAACAGCCCTTCTGCACCCCAGTCTCCAAACTCTCCTCTCTGTAACAGGCCTTCTGCACACCAGTCTCTAAACTCTGCTCTCTGTATCAGTCCTTCTGCACGCCAGTCGCAAATATCTGCTCTTTGTAACAGTCCTTCTTCATCTCAGTCTCCTACATCTGCTCTCTGCAACAGTCTGTCAGCACCCCAGATTTCAAATTCTGATTTCTGCAACAGTCCTTCTACACCCAAGTCTCCAACCTCTGGTGTGTGCAACAGTCCTTCTGAACCCCAGTCTCCAAACTCTGCTCTCTGTAACAATCCTTCTGTGCCTAAGTCTCCAACCTCTACTCTCTGTAACAGGGCTTCTGCACCTCACTCTCCAACATCTGCTCTTTGTAAGTTCCTTCTCCAACCCAGTCTCCAAACACTGCCCTCTGTAACAGTCCTTCTCCCAACTATCCTCTTTCTAACAGGCCTTCTGCACCCCAGTCTCCAAAGTCTGTTCTCTATAACAATCCTTCTGCACCCCAGTCTCCAAAATCTGCGCTCTGTAACAGTCCTGCTGCACCTCGGTCTACAATCTCTGCTCTCTGTAAGATCCTTCTGCAACCTTGTCTAAAAAACTGCTCTCTGCAACAGTCCTTCTTACCTCATTCTCAAAACTCTGTTCTTTCAACACTAATTCTGCACCCCAGTGGCCAACCCCTACTCTCTGTAACAATCCTTCTATACCACAGTCTCCAAAGTCTTCTCTCTGTAACGGTCCTTCTGCACCCCAGTATCCAACCTCTGTTTTCTGTATCAGTCCTTCTGCACCCCTGTCTACAATCTCTGCTCTCTGTAACAGTTTTTCTGCACATCATATCCAAACTCTTCTATCTGCAACAGTCCTTATGCACCCAGTCTCCAACCTCTGCTGTCTGCAAAACCTTCTGCACCCCAGTCTGCAACGTGTGCTCTCTGTAACAGTCCTTCTGCAGCCAAGTCTCCAAACGCTGCTCTCTGTAACAGTCCTTCTCCACCTCAGTCTTAAACCTCTGCTCTATGAAAGAGTCATTCTGCACCCCAGTATCCAACATCTGCTCTCTAAACAGTCCCTTCTGCACCCCAGTCTCCAACATCTACTCTCTGCAACAGTCCTTCTGCACCCCAATGTCCATACTGTGCTGTCTGCATCGATCTTTCTGCACCCCAGTCTCCAACCTCTGCTGTCTGAAAGATCCTTCTGACCCCAGTTTCCAAACACTGCTCTCTTTAATATTCTTTCTCCACGCCAGTCTCAAACCTCTGCTTTCTGCAACGGTCCTGCTGCACCCCAGTCTCCAACCTCTGTACTCTGCAATACTCCTTCTGCTCCCCAGTCTCCAAACTCTGCTCTCTGTAACAGTCCTTCTGTACTGCAGTTTCCAATCTCTGCTCTCTGTAAAGGTCCTTTTGCACGCCAGTTTCCAACCTCTGCTTTCTATCTCCATCCTTCTGCACCTCAGTCTCAAACCTCTGCTCTCTCCAAAGTCCTTCTGCACCCCATTCTACAACTTCTGCTCTCTGAAACAGTCCTTCTAAACAACAGTATCCAACATCTGCTCTCTGAAAAAGTCCTTGTGTACCCTAGTCTCCAACCTCTGCTCTCTGGAACAGTTCTTCTGTACTGCAGTCTCCAACTTCTACTCTCTGCAACGAACCTTCTGCACCCCAGTCTCCAACATCTGCTCTCTACAAAAGTTTTTCTGCACATCAGTCTGAAAATTTTGCTCTCTGCAACAATCCTTCTGCACCCAAGACTTCAACATCTGCTCTCTGTAACAGTCTTTCTGCACCTCAGTCTCCAAACTCTGCTGTATATAAGATCCTTCTGCAACACAGTCTCTAAAATTTGGTCCCTGTAACAGTCCTTCTGCACCTCAGTCTCCAACCTCCGCTCTCTGTAACACTCGATCTACACCTTAGACTGAAACCTTTTCTCTCTGCAGGATCGTTCTGAACCCCAGTCTTCAACCACTGCTCTCTGTAACAGTCCTCCTTCACCTCAGTCTCCAAACTCTGCTCTCTGTAAGATCCTTTTGCCACCCAGTCTGCTAACTATGCTCTCTATAACAGTCCTTCTGCATGCCAGTCTTCTACCACTGCTCTATTTAACAGGCCTTCTGCACCCCAGTCTCCAAACTCTGCTCTCTGTCACAGGCCTTCTGCACCCCAGTCTTCAAACTCTTCTCTCTGCAACGATCATTCTACACCTCAATCTCCAACATCTACTCCCTGTAAGATCCTTCTGCAACCCAGTCTCCCAACTCTGCCCTCTCTTACAGTCCTACTGCACACCTTCTCCCAACTCTCCTCTCTTTAACAGGCCTTTTGCACCCCAGTCTCCAAAGTCTGTTCTCTATAAGAAGTCTTCTACACCCCAGTCTCCAACCTCTGCTCTCTGCAACAGTCCTTCTGCACCCCAGTCTCCAACCTGTGGTCTCTGCAACAGTCCTTCTGCACCTCAGTCTTAAAACGCTGTTCTCTGCTATGATCCTTTTTGTACCTCAGTCTCAACCTCTACTCTCAGTAACAGTTCTTCTGCACCTGGGTCCCCAACATCTGCTCTCTGTTAGATCCTTCTTCAACCCAGTCTCCAAACTCTGTGATCTGTAACAGTCATTCTAGAGCCCTTCTCCAAACTCTGCTCTCCATTACAAGCCTTCTGAACCCCAGTCTCCATCCTCTGCTCTCTATAACAGTCTTTCTGCACCCCAGTCTCCAACCTCTGCTCTCTGCAACGATCCTTCTGCACACCAGTCTCCAACGTCTCCTCTCCACAACAGTCCTTCTTCACCTCAAGTCTCCAAACTCTGCTCTCTGTAACAGTCCTTCTACACTCCAGTCTTCAACCTCTGCTCTGTGTAACAGTCCTTCTGTACCCAGAATCCAATCGCTGCTCTCTGCTACGATCCTTCTGCATCCCAGTCTCCAACATCTGCTTCCTGCAACCGTCC
Source organism: Ictidomys tridecemlineatus (assembly GCF_052094955.1). Lineage (NCBI taxonomy): Eukaryota > Metazoa > Chordata > Mammalia > Rodentia > Sciuridae > Ictidomys > Ictidomys tridecemlineatus. The sequence goes on from NW_027521276.1 coordinate 97,539, forward strand.
ATCTGCAACCAAGTCTCCGACCTCTGCTCTCTGAAAAGATCCTTCTGCACACCAGTCTCCATCCTCTGCTCTCTGCAATAATCTTACTGCACCGCAGTCGCCACCATCTGCTCTCTGTAACAATCCTTCTGCACTGCAGTCTAAAAACTCTGCTCTATTTAATATCTTTCTGCAAGCCAGTCTCCAAACTCTGCTCTCTGTAACAGCCCTTCTGTATGCAGTCTCCAACCTCTGCTCTCTTTAACAAGCCTTCTGAACCCCAGTCTAAAAACTCTGCTCTCTGTATAAGTCCTTCTGCACCTCAGTCTTCAAACACTGCTCTCTGTAACAGTCTTTCTGCATCTCATTCTCCTACCTCTGCTCTCTGTATAAGTCCTTCTGCACCGCAGTCTTCAAACACTGCTCTCTGTAACAGTCTTTCTGCATCTCAGTCTCCTACCTCTGCTCTCTGCAACAGTTTTTCTGCACACCAGTCTCCAACATCTGCACTCTGAAAAAGTTCTTCTCCACTCTAGTCTCCAACCTCTGCTCTCTGTAACAGTCCTCCTGTATTGCAGTCTCCAAATTCTGCTCTCTGTAATGGTCCTTCTGCACCTCAGTCTCCCACCTCTGCTTTCTGTATCAGTTCTTCTGCACCCCAGTCTACACCGCTGCTACCTGAAACAGTCCTTCTGCATCTCAGGCTTCAAATTCTATTCTCTGCAAAAGTTTTTCTGAACCCAAGTCTCCAACACCTTCTCGCTGCAACAGTCCTCCTTCACCCCAGTTTCCAACCTCTTCTATCTGCAACAGTCCTTCTGCACCCCAGTCTCCAATCTCTGCTCTCTGTAACAGTCCTTCTGCACCATATTCTGAAACCTCTGCTCTCTGTTACAGTCTTTCTATACCGCAGTCTCCAACCTCTGCTCTCTGTAACAGTCCTTCTGCACCTCGGTCACCAAACTCTGCTCTCTGTAACTGTCCTTCTGCACCTAAGTCTCCAATGTCTGCTCTCTATAACAGTATTTCTGCACCGCAGTCTGAAACCTCTGGTCTCTGCATGATCCTTCTGCACCCCAGTCTTAAACCACTTCTCTCTGTAACAGTCGTCCAGCACCTCAGTCCTAAACCCCTGCTCTCAAAAATCCTTCTGCAACCCAGCCTCAAAACCCTGCTCTCTATACCAGTCTTTTTGCAACCCAGCCTCAAAACTCTGCTTTCTGTAACTGTCCTTCTGCAACACAGTCTCCAACCTCTGTTCCAATCTCTCCTCTCTGTAAGATCCATCTGAACCCCAGTTGCCAACCTCTGTTCTCTGTAACAGTCCTTCAGCAACCCAGTCTCAAAAATCTGCTCTCTGTAACAGTCCTTCTGCACCTCAGTCTCCAGCCTCTTAATTCTGTAACAGTCCTTGTTCATCCCAGTCTAAAACCTCTGCTCCCTGCAACAGTCCTTCTGCACCCCAGTCTCCAAACTCTGCTATCTTCAACAGTCTTTCTGCACCCCAGTCTCCATACTCTGCTATCTGTGACGATATTTCTGCACCACAGTCTCCAATATCTGCTCTCTGCAACAGTCCTTCTGCACCTCAGTCTGAAAACTCTGCTCAATGTAACATTTCTTCTTCACCCCAGTCTCACACCTCTGTCCTCTGCAACAGTTATTCTGCTCCTCAGGCTCTGAGATCTGCTCTTTGTAACAGTCCTTCTGTACCAGAGTCTCCAACTTCTGCTCTTTGTAACAGTCCTTCTACACCCCAGTCTCCAAACTCTGCTTTGTGTATCAGTCTGTCTGAACCCCAGTCTCCAACCTCTGTTCTTTGTATCTATCCTTTTGCACCTCAGTTTCAACCTGTGCTCTATTTAAGAGTCCTTCTTCACACCAGTCTGCAACCTCTTCTCTAGGTAACAGTCCTATACAGCAGTCTTTAAACTCTGCTCTCCTTAACCGTCCTTCTACACATCAATTTTCAAAATCTGCTTCCTGTAAGTCTTTCTGCACCTGAATCTCCAAACTCTGCTCTCTGTAACAGTTCTTCTACACCTCAGTCTCAAAACTATGCTCTCTGTAACAGTCCTTCTGCACCTCAGTCTGAAAATTTGGCTCTCTGCACGATCCTTCTGAACCCCAGTCTCCAACCACTGCTTTCGGTAACAGTCCCCCTGCACCTCAGTCTCCAATCTCTGCTCTCTGTAAGATCCTTCATCAACCCAGTCTCCATCCACTTCTCTCTGTAACAGACCTTCTGAACCCAAGTCTCCAAATTCTTCTCTTTGAAATGATTCTTCTCCACACCAGTCTCAAACCTCTGCTCTCTGCAACAGTCCTTCTGCACCCCAGTCTCCAACCTCTGTTCTCTGTAACCGTGCTTCTGCACCGCAGTATCCAAACTCTGCTCTTTGTAACAGTCCCTTCTGCACCTCAGTCTTCAACCTCTGCTCTCTGCAACAGTCCTTCTGCACCCCATTCTTCAACCTCTGCTCTCTGCAACAGTCCTTTGAACTCCAGTCTCCAACATCTTCTCTCTGCAACAGTCATTCTGAAACACAGTCTCCAAACTCTGCTCTCTGTAACATCTTTCTGCACCCCAGTTTCCAAAATCTGCTCTCTCTAACATTCCTCTCCACCGCAGTCTGTAGCTTCTTCTTACTTTGAGGGTCCTGCGGCACACCAGTCTCCAACCTCTGCTCTCGGAAACAGTGCTATACCGCCGTCTCCAAACTCTGCTATTTGTAACGGTCCTTCTGCACACCAATTTCCAAACTCTGCTTCCTGTAACAGTCCTTCTGCATATGAGTCTCCAAACTCGGCTCTCTGTAACAGTGCTTCTGCCCACCACTCTCCAACCTCTGCTCTCATCAAAGATCCTTCCTCACAAAAGTCTCCAACCTCTGTACTCTGCAACAATCCTTCTGTACCCAGTCTCCAACATCTGCTCTCTGCAACAGTCCTTCTGCACCTCAGTCTGAAAACTCTGCTCACTGCAACGACCCTCCTACAACCCAGTCTTTAACCTCAGCTCTCTGCAACAGTCCTTCTGCATCCCAGTCTTCAATATCTGCTCCCTGCAGCATTACTTCTGCAACTCAGTCTGAAATCTGTGCTCTCTGCAATGATCCTTCTGCACTTAAGTCTCCTAATTCTGCTCTTTGTAAGACCCTTCTGCAACCCAGTCTCCAGACTCTGCTCTTGGCAACAGTGCTTCTGCACCCTAGTCTCGAACCTCTTCTTTCTGTAAGATCTTTATGCACTGCATTCTCCAACCTCTGCTCTCTGTAACAATCCTTCTGCACCCCAGTCTCCAACATCTGCTCTCTGCAACAGTTCTTCTGCACCTCAGTTTGAAAACTCTGCTCTCTGCAACGACTGTTCTGCATCCCAGTCTCCTATCTCTACTCTCTGTAACAGTAATTCTGCACCTCAGTATCCCAACTCTGCTCTCTTTAACATTCTTCTGTAACGCAGTCTCCAAACTCTGCTCTCTGTAACAGGCCTTCTGCACCCCAGGCTCCAACCTCTTCTCTCTGCAATGATTTTTTCTCCACCCCAGTCTCCAACATCTGCTCTCTGCAACAGTCCTTTTGCAACCCAGTCTCCAAACTCTGCTATCTGTAAAATCCATCAGAACCCCAGTCTTTAACCTCTGCTCACTGTAACAGTCCTCCTGCACCCCAGTCTCCAAACTCTGCTCTCTGTAACACTCCTTCTGCACCTAGTCTCCAACCTCTGCTCTCTGTAACAGTCCTTCTGCACCCCAGT